>NW_016909959.1:55273-60922 GCF_001483705.2 Eufriesea mexicana
ACCCTCCTCTAATATGTTCTTCTCTAGTCCGGGGAGGCCAGCGATAGTGGTCGCGGCACGTTAGGTTCAGTGGTTTTACGTTTGGTAATTTTAGGATTTGATACGTTAGGATATGGTACCTTTGACTTTTGCGGTATGCACTGCGATTCCATGTATTTCTGCGCTCTATTCTCCTATCATACGTTCTGCTTGGCCATGGGTGGGCCAGCAACAGTGGTTTCGGAGCGTCAGTTCGAGTTATGTTACGTTGAGTTAGGTTAGGTTAGGATTAGGTCGCTAAGAGTAGCTTTGACTTTCGTGCTATACAACGGAATGCTGCGCCCTACGCTGGTCTAATATGTTCCGCTCGGCTCCGCGGAGGCCAACAATAATGGTCGATGTACGTTGGGTTCAGGTGTGTTACGTATGGTTATGTTACGGTTTATTTCGTTAGGAGGGGATAGCTTTGTCTTCTTTGCGTCACACTGCTTTTCGGTGGATTTCTACTCTCTACCGTGCTCTAGGATATTCTGCTTGGCTCTGGGGTGGTCAGAAATATTGGTGTAAGAACGTTATCTTTAGTTACGTTACGTTTGGTTATGTCTCGTTTGCTATGGTTAGGATAGGGTAACATTGACTTTTGCGCTATATACTACTACACGGTGGATCTCTGCGCTATTCTCTCCTCTTCTATACTCAGCTCGACTCTGGAGAGACCTGGAACAGCGGTCGTGTAGCGATAGTTTGAGTAATGTTACGTTTGGTTAGGGTGGCAATGAGTTTTGCGTTATACACTGCTATTCGGTGTATTTCTGTGTCCTAGTTTGCTCTAGTTTATTCTGCTTGGCTCTGGGGAGGCCGGCAATAGTGGTCTCGGCTCGTAAGGTTATGCTATTTTGCGCTCGATTATATTGCATTTGGAAATATTAGGAAATGATAGCTCCGACGTTTGTACTATACACTGCTATTCGCTGGGTTTCTACGCTCGGCGTTGCTCTACGGTACTCTGCTCGACCCTGGGGGCCAGCAATAGTGGTCTCATCCTGTCAGGCTGAGTTATGCTACGTTTGGTTTCGATAAGTCGGTTTGCATTATGTACGGATGGATTCAACTCTCGTGGTGTACACTGTTTTTCGGAGCATTCCTACGCTCTACTGTGCTCTAGTATGTTCTGCTTGGCTCTGGGGAGGCAAGCATTAGTGTTCTCGGTGCATTAGGTTTAGCTATGGAAAGTTCGGTCATGTAACGTTAGGCTATGTTGGGATAGGGTGGCATTGACTATTGTGCTATGCACTGCGATTCTATGTACTTCTGCGCACTACCCACCTCTAGTATGCTGTGCTCGGGGCTGTGGAAGCCAGCAGTGGTCGTCTCGGCACCTTAGGTTGAGTTAGGCTCCGTTTGGCTACGGTAGGTTATGTCACGTTTGTTTAGGACATCTTTGAGTTTTGTGCCTTGCACTACTGTGCGGCTGATTTCTGCGCTCTTCTGTGCTCTCGCATTTCCGCATTGCTGTGGGGATGTCAACAATAGTTATCCAGACACGTTAGGTATAGTTAGGTTACGTTTGGCTGTCTCAAGCCGTGTCAGGTGACGCTCGGATAGCTACGACTTTCGTGCCGTACGCTGCCATTCTATGGACCTCTGCGCACTACTCTCCCCTAATATGCCCTGCCTGGCGACCGGGAGGTCGGCACTATCTGTCTAGGCATGTTAGGATGGGCTTGGTTACGTTTGGTGAAGTTAGGATAAGGTAGTTTGGACACCTGTGCCATAAGCTCCAATACTCCGATTTCTGCACTCTGCTGTGATCTAATATTCTCTGCTTGTCTCTGAGGAGGCCAGCAATAGTGGTCTCGGCAGTTTATGTTCAGTTATGTTACGTTCGGTTAGGTTAGGTTAGGTAAGTATATGCTAGGGCATCTTCGACATTTGTGCTATGCACAGCAATGCGCTGAGTTTCTGCACACTATTGTGCTCTGGATCATTCTGATTGTCTTTGTGGAGGCCAGCAATAATGGTCTCGCCATGTTAGGTTGGGTTGGCTTATGTTTGGTTATGTTACGTTTGGCTAGGATGGTATAGGCTACTTCGCCTTTTGCGCTATACTCCGCCATTCGGTGAGTTCCCGTGATCTACTGTCCTCTGCTACACTCCGTTTGGCACAGGGGGGCCAGAAACAGTAATCGCGGCTCGTTACGATGGGATACGCTGCGTTCGGTTAGGTTGCGTTATGTCAGGTTTGGTCGGGTTATCTTCGACTTTTGTGGTGTACACCGCTATTCGGCGGATTTTTGCGGTCTACGTTGCTCCACTATGAGGGTTACCTTCGACTTTTGTGGTGTACACCGCTATTCGGCGGATTTTTGCGGTCTACGTTGCTCCACTATGCTATGCTTGGCACTGGTGTGGAAAGTAACAGTGTTCTGGGCACGTAAGGCCGAGTTAGGTTACGTTTCCTCAGGTTAGGTCGTTAAGGTTCGGTTAGGATACCTACGGCTCTTGTGCACTGCATTGCATTGCGATGGATACCTGCGCCATGCTCTGTTGCGGTATATTCTGCTTGGCTCTGGCCAGGCCAGCGAGAGTGGTCTCGGCACGTTAGGTCGGGTTATGTTAAGTTTGTGTACGTTACGTTTGGCTTGGTTAGGAGAGCCCACTTTGACTTTTGTGCCTTAAACTGCTATTCCGCGGGATTCTGTGGTCTACAGTGCTCTACCATATGCTGCTTGTCTCCCGGTATGCCTGCAGCTGAGGTCGCGGCATGCTCTGTTGGGATACGCTGCGCTTTGTTTGGATAGGGTAGGTCAGGTTATGTTAGGGTATCCTCGACTTTTGTGCCATTCACTGCAATGCGGTGGATCTCTGCGCTCTGCTGTCCTCTAGTATATTCTGCTTGGCGCAGGCGAGGCCAGCAATAGTGGCCTCGGCACGTTAGGCTGAGATATGCCACATTTGGTTAAGTTCCGTTTCGTTAGGTTAGGATAGGGTAGTCCAGACACCTCTGCTATAAACTGATATCATAGGATATCTGCGCTCTACTGTGTTCTAATGTTTTCTGCTTGTCTCCGTGGTGGTCTACAATGCAGGTCCCGTCATGTTAGGTTGAGCTAGGTTACGTTTGTGTATGCTACGTTTGTCTAGGTTAGGAGATGCTTCTTTGACTTTTGTGCTATAAACTTCTATTCTCCTGGTTCTGGGCTCTACTGCGTTCTAATTGTTTATGCTTCTCTCTTGGGAGGCCAGAAAGTGTGGTCTCGGCGCGTTAGATTTATTCCGGATACGTTTCCGTATATCACGTGTGGTTATGTTAGGACAGAATCGCTCAGACTTTTGTGCCATTCACTGCTATCCGGTGGACCGCTGCGCTCCACCGCGCTCTAATATGTTCTGCTTGGTTCTGGGGTTGACAGCAATTGTGGCATCGTCACATTAGTTTTAGTTATGTTACGCTTCGTTAGCGTCGTTTGGGAAGGTTAGGTTAGGATTTCTTTGAGTTATGTGCTATAGACTACTACACGCTAGATTCGTGCACTCAACGTTGCTCAATTATACTCTGCTCGACTCTGGGGAGGCGAGCATTCGTAGTCGTGATAACTTAGTTTGAGTTGTGTTACGTATGGGTTCGGTATGTTAGGTTATGTTTGATTAGGATAGCTTTGTCTTTCGCGATATACACCCTTATCCGTTGGATTCCGGTGATCTATTGCGACCTATTATATTCCGCCTGGCTCTTCGGACGCCAGAAGCAATGGTCGCGGTACGTCATGTTGACTTATGCCACGTTGGTACAGGTTAGGATAGGTCGGGTTTGGTTAGGTGATCTTCGGCTTTTGTGCTGTTCACTACAGTGCGGTGGATTCCTGCGCTCCTCTGTGCCCTAATATGTTCTGCTTGGCTCTGAGGATGCCAGTAATATTCGACTCGCCACGTTATATAGAGTTACTCTACGTTCGGATAGGTTAAGTTGTGTCAGGTTCCGATAGGATATATTTGACTTTCGCATTGTACACTCATATGTGGAGGATTCCTGTCATCGACTGTGCTCTACTACATTGTGCTTAGCTTTGGCAATGCCTGCAGCAGTGGTCGCCGCTCGTTACGTTTAGTTATGCTTCGTTATGTTAGGTTAGATTAGGTTAGGTTACGTCCGGATATCTCCGACTTTTCTGCTATTCACTACAATGCGGTGGATTCCTGTGATCTACTGTGCTCAACTACAATCTGCTTGTCTCTGGGGACGCCAGGAGCAGTGGCCGCGGCACGTCATGTTGTGTTATGCTACGTTCGGTTTGGTTAGTATAGGTCAGGTTAGGTTGGGGTATCTACGGCCTTTGTGTTATTCACTGCAGTGCGGTGGGTTTCTACGATCTACAGTGCTCGACTACATTCTGCTTGTCTCTGTGGAGGCCAGCAATGGTGATCTTGTCATGTTAGGTTGAGATGGGCTTCGTTTGGTTGTGTTAAGTTTTTCAATGCTAGGATATGCCACCTCTGCCTCTGCGCTATTCGCTGCTATTCGATAGATTCTTGCGCTATGGTATGTTCTAATGTGCTCTGCCTGGCTCTGCGGAGGCTAGCAATACAGGCCTCGTCACGGTAGGTGGAGATATGCCTCGCTTGGTTATGTTATGTATGATCAGGTTAGGATAGGATAGTCTAGACATCTGAGCTCTACACTGCTATCCACCGATTTGTGCGCTATACTGCGCTCTACTGCGCTCTAATCTTCTCTGTTTGCCTCTGGGTAGACCAGTAATAGCGGTCTCGGCACGATAGTGTGAGCTACGCTTCGTTCCGTTAGGGTAGTTTATGAATGCTTCCATAGGATTTCTTTAACTTTTGTGAATCACACTGACATTCTGTGGATTTTTGCGCTCCACATTGCTCCGCTATGCACTGCTCGTCTGTGGGGATGCGAGAAATAGTGTACGGGGTACGTTACTTTAAGATGGGTTATGCTTGGTTAGGTTAGGTTTGGCCAAGTATGGCTAGGATAGATCTGACTTTCTTGCTCTCCACTGTCATTCGGTGGGTTTCTGTGACCTACGGCGCTGTACTGTGTTCTGCATCGCTCTGGGCATGCCTGCTGCACTGGTCGCGGCGCGTTAGTTCCAGTTAGGTTGCGCTTTGTTTGATTATGTTAGGTTGAGGTTGGTAAGGGTTGCTTTGACTGTCGTGCTGTACACGTTATTCGGTGTATCTCTGTGATCTACTGTGCTCCAACACATTCTGCTTGGCTATGGGGTGGCCAGCAATATCGATCCCGTCGTGTTAGCTTCGGTTAGGCTCCCTCTGTCTGTGTTACGTTTGACTAGGTTAGAATATGCTACTTTGACTTTTGCGCTATACACTGTTGTTCGGTTGATTCCGCCGCTCTACTTTGCTCTAATATGTTCTGCTTGGCTCTGGGGAGGCAAGCAATAGTGGGCTTGGCACGTTAGGATTATATATGTTGCGATTGTTTAGGTTATGTCAGGCTACGTTTGGTTAGTATAGCTCCTGCTTTCGTGCTGTACACTGCTTTTCGGTGTATTTCTGTTATCTACTCTGCTCTACTGCATTCCGCTTGGTGCTGCGGATGCCAGGAGCAGTTATCGCAGCACGCTGCATTGAGAAATGCTATGCTTGGTTATGTTAAGGTAGGTTAGGTTAGGCTAGGTTACCTTC
>NW_016909959.1:61703-64768 GCF_001483705.2 Eufriesea mexicana
TCGTCATGTTAGGATGTATTATGGTACATTTGGGTATGATACGTTTGGCTAGGTTAGGAGAGGTTACTTTGAGCTTTGTGCTACTCACTGCTGTTGCGTCGATTTCAGTGTTCTATTGTGCTCTAATATGCTCTGCTTGGCGCTGGGGTAGCCAGGAATAGTGGCCTCGGCCCGTTGGGTTGAGTTAGGTTACGTCTTGTCAGGTTAGGTTAGGAATGCTGTGTTAGGATATCTACGGCCTTTGTGCACTACATTGTAATGCGGTGGATTCCTGCGCACCACTGTGCTCTAGTATACTCTGCTTGTCTTTGTGGAGGTCAGTAATAGATGTCTCGTCGTGTTATGATGAGTTAGGCTGTGTTTGGGTCTGTTACCTTTGGCTACGTTAGGATAGAATACTTTGACTTTTGTGCATTGCACTGCTATTCGATGGGTTCCTGCGCTCTTATGTGCTCTAGTATATTCTGCTTGGATCTGGGGAGGCATGCAATAGTGGGCTCGGTACGATATTATTATATTTGTTACGATTGTTTAGGTTATGTTAGGCTACGTTTGGTTAGTACAGCTCCTGCTTTCGTGCTGTACACTGCTTTTCGGTGTATTTCTGTTATCTACTCTGCTCTACTGCATTCCGCTTGGTGCTTCGGATGCCAGGAGCAGTTATCGCAGCACGCTGCAATGAGATATGCAATGCTTGGTTAGGTTATGGTAGGTCAGGTTAGGCTAGGTTACCTTCGACTCTTGTGCTATTCACTGCCATGCGGTGGATTTCTGAGCTGTGCTGTGCTCCAGTATATTCTGCTTGGATCTAGGGAGGCCTGCAGTAGTGGTCTTGGCGCGTTTGCCCATGTTACGCTTGGTTAGGTTAGGATAGAATAGCTGATACCTTTGTGCCGTACGTTGCCATTCTGTGGATTTCTGCTTTGTACATTGCTGTACCGTACACCTCTCGACTCCGGTGAGGCGAGCAATAGTGGTCGTAACACGTTATTTTGCGATAGGTTACGTTCGGATGGTTATGGCTAGGCTAAGCTTGGTTAGGAGAGCTACGACTTTCGTGCTGTACTCCATTATCCGGTGCATTTCCGTGATCTACTGTGCTCCACTATACTCTGCTTGTCTCTGCAGAAGCCAGCAGCAGCGGTCTCGGCACGTTAGGTTGAGATATGTTACGTTCCGTTAGGGATGCGTAGGAAGGCTTGGTTGGGACTTCCTTGACCTTCCGCCATACACTGCTGTTCGGTGGGTATCTGCCTTCTACACTGCTGTGCCATACTCCGCTCGAATCTGGGGAGGCGAGCAATTGCGCTCGCGGCACGTTAGATTGAGTTTCGTTATGCTTTGTTTGGTCAAGTTACGTTAAGTTTGGTTAGGATAGCTTTGAATTTCGTGCTATACAATGCTATACGGTGTATTCCTGTGACCTACTGTGCTCCACGACTCTCTGCTTGGCTATGTGGAGGCCAGGAGCAGTGGTCACTGCACGCTATGATGAGTCATGGTGCGTTTGGTTTGTCTTGGTTAGGTCAGGTTATGCTTGGATACCTACGGCCTTGTACTATTCACTGCAATGCTGTGGATTTCTGCGCGCTGCGGTGCTCCAGTGCATTCTGCTTGTCTTTGCGGAGGCCAGTAACGCCAGACACGGCACGTCAGGTTGTGTAAGGATACGCTTCTTTACGTTAGGTTAGGAAGGCTCGGTTAGGATTTCTTTGACTTTTGTACTCTAAACTGCTATTCGGTGGATATCTGCTCTCTACGTTGCTGTAATATACACTGCTCGACCCTGTGCAGGTGAGCAATAGTGGTAGTGGCACCTCAGTATGAGTTAGGTTACGTGCGGTTGGGTTAGGTTAGGCTAAGTTTTGCGAGGGTAGCTTTGACTTTCGCGCTATACACAGTTATTCGTTGGATTTCAGCGGTACACTGTGGTCTGATACATTCTCATCGGCTCTGTGGTTTCCAGGAGCAGTTCGAGCGCAACGTTATGTTGAGCTATGCTGCGTTTTATTAGGTTACGTTAGGTCAGGTTACGTTAAGATAACTTCGGTTTTTGTGCTCCTCACTGGAATGCGGTGTATTTCTGCGCACTACTGTGCTCTAGCACCTTCTGCTTGCATCTGTTGGTACCAGCAATAGTGGTATCGTTATGTTGCTGTGAGTTAGGTTACGTTTGGGTATGTTACGTGTAGATATGTAACGTTTGGCTAGGTTAAGATGAGCTACTTCGACTTTTGCGCTATTCACTGCTACTCGGCGGAATTCTTCTCTCTAATGTGCTCTAACGTGCTCTGACTGGCTCTGGAAATGCCAGCAATATTGGTCTCGTCACGTTATGTTTAGATACACTACGTTTTGATAGGTAATGTATGGTGACGGTTATGTCAATATATGTTTGGCTTCTGCGCTATACATTGCAATGCGGTGGATTTCAGCGCTCTGCTCTTCTCTCGTATATTTTGCTTGGCACTGGGGAGGCCAGCAGTATCGGTCTCGGCACGCCAGGTTCGGTTAGGTCACGCTTGGTTAAGTAAGGTTACGCTAAGTTAGGTTAGGATGGCTTTGACATCCGTGCTATACATTGTTATTCGTTGGACTTCTGCGCTCTACTCTCCTCTACTATATTCTGCTTGGTCTTTGGCTGGCCAGCAATAGTGGTCGCGGCACGTTAGTTTGAGTTAGGTTACGTTTGGTTATACTACGTTTGCCTATGTTGTGATACGATAGCTTTGACTTATGTGCTATTCGCTGATATTATTAGGATTTCACCGCTCTATAGTGATCGGCTATATTCTGCTCCGCTCTGTGGTAGCCAGCAATGGTGGTCTCGGCACGTTAGATTTTGTTATGTTACGCTTGGATTCGTTACGTTTGGTAACGTTAGGATGGGGCGGCTTTGATCTTTGTAGCATACGGTGCTATTCCGTGTATTTGTGCGCTCTACTGGGCTTTAGTTTGTTCTGCTTGGCTCTGTGGAAAATAGTAGTAGTGTTCTCGGCACCTTAGGTACAGCAATGTTATGTTTGGTTGGGTAATGTTGTGAGATGTATGGTTATGATAACTTT
>NW_016909959.1:70775-74663 GCF_001483705.2 Eufriesea mexicana
TAACCAAACGTAACTTAACTCAACTTATCGTGTCACGACCACTGTTGCTAACCACCTCAGAGTCAATCAGAGCATAACAGAGCAATGTAGATCGCAGAAATCCACCGAGAAACAGTGTAGAGCACGAAAGTCAAAGCTACCCCTACCGAACGTTGCCAAACGACACCTAAGCAAGCGTAGCCTTACTCAACCTAGCGTACCGAGACCACACTTGCTGTCCTCCACAGAGCCAAGCCGATAATATAAGAGCACAGTGGAGCGCAGTGGTCCACCGAATGTCAGTGTACAGCACGAAGGTCAAAGCAATACTATTCTAACTAAGCCAAACTTAACGCAAACAAACTTAACGTAACTGAACCTAGAGTGACGAGACCTGTACTCCTGCCTCACCCCTCCCCCCCTAACGAAAGAGAACATGTTGGCGGCGAATAGTGCGCAGAAATACACAGAATAACAACGCACAGCACAAATGACAAAGCTACCCTGTCCTAACGGAACCAAGCGTAACGTAACCTAACGTAACCGGACACAACCTAACATGCAGAAGACACAATTGCTGGCATCCATAGAGTCAAGCAGAACATACAAGAGCACAGTGTAGCGCAGAGATTCACCGAATAGCAGTGAATTGCACGTAAGTCAGAGCCATCCTGTCCTAACCTAACCAATCGTGACATAACCAAGCGTAACATAACTCGAACCATCCTGCCGCGAAATCAATTGCTGGCCACTCCAGGGGGGAACGGAACAAAGCAGTGGAGGGTAGCGCGCAGGAATCCATAGAACCACAGTGTACATCAGAAGAGTGAAAGCTATGCGGACCTAATCCATACTAACATTTCCTAGCCGAACGTAGCTTAACTCTGCATAACGTGCAGCGACCACTGTTGCTGGCCTCCCCAGAGCCGAGCAGAACATATAAGAGGAGAGCGGAGCGCAGAAATCCATACAATCGCAGTGTATAGCAGAAAAGTCAAAGCAATACAATCCTAACCCAAGCTAAGGTTACCTAACCAAACAAAGCGTGACTCGACATAACGTGCCGCGACGAAAATTGCTGTCCACCCCATGGACATGCAGAATGTATTAGTGCACAGTAAAGCGCAGACGTCCATCGAATAACAGTGTATAGCACGAAAGTCAGGGCTATCCTGTCCAAACGTTTCCTAGCCTGTCCTAGCCAATAGTAACAGAGCTCAATACGTCGTGCAGATGCCACAATTGCTGGCCACTCCAGAGCCAAGCAGAATGTACTACAGTACAGTAGAGCGCAGAGGTTCAGCGAATAGCAGTTTATAGCGCAAAATTCGAAGCCATCCTGTCGTCACGTAACCATTCGTCACATAACCAAACGTAAAATAGCCCAAACCAACGTGCCGAGACCACTGTTGCTGGTCACCCGAGAGCCTAGCGGAATACATTGGTGCACAGTAGAGCGCAGAAGCCATCCGAACAGGAGTGTGAAGCACGAGAGCCACAGCAATCCTAACAGAACCGAGCCAACATGACCTAACCAAACGAAACGTAGCTCAACCTAACTTGTCGAGACCACTACCACCATTGCTGGCCTCCGCAGAGCGCAGCAGAAAATATTAGAACACAGTTGGAAGCAGAAATCATGCCGATAGCAATGTATAGCACAAACGTTAAAGCTACCCTGTCCTAACCTGTCCAAACATTGCGTAGCCAAACGTAACCCAACTCAACCTTACTTGACGAGACCCCTGTTGCTGTATTCCCCAGAGCCAAGCCGAAATTATTAGGCCACAGTAGAGGGCAGTAATCCACCGAATAGCAGTGAATAGCATAGAGTCAAGGCTACCCTAGCCAACCTTAACATAACAAAACGTAACCGAATTTTGCCTAATGTGTCGAGACCACAGCTACCGGCCTCCATAGAGACGTGCAGAACATATTGGAGGAGAGTAGAGCGCAGAAATCCATAGAATAGAAGTGTATTGCACAAGAGTCAATGTTACCCTTTCCTAACATTACCAAACGTAACATAGCCGAACGTAACCTAACTCAGACTATCGTTCCGGGGAAACTATGGCATGACACCACAGAGCCAAGCGGCATGTACTAGAGCGCAGTACAGAGTCGAAGGCCACCGCTCTGCAGTGTATAGCACAAAAGTCGAAGATATTCTAGCATAACCTGGCACAACCAAAGCTACCCAAACGTAACCCATCCCAACCTAACGTGGCGAGACCACTATTGCTGGCCTTCCCAAAGCCAAGCAGAACATATTAGATCACATTAGAGAGCAGAGACCCACCGGAAAGCATTTTAAAGCTCAAAGGTCAAAGCTACCCTATCGTAACGTAGCCAATCGTCGCAAAACCAAACCTTACATAGCACAACCCAAGGTGCCGAGACCATTGTTTCTGGCCCCCAGGACCAAGCAGAATATGGCAGGGCGAAGTAGAACGCAGAGATCCACCGAGTGACAGTGCATAGCACGAAAGTCAAAGCTACACATGACGAAATTAATAAAACATAGCCTGACAAAACGTGACTTCACTAAACCTAACGTGCCGAGACCACAACTGCTGGCCTCCCCAGGGTCAAGCAGAAAATATAAGAGCACAGTAGAGCGCAGAAATACACCGAATGTCAGTGTAGATCACGGAAGTCAAAGCTATACTATCTTAACTTAACCGAACATAACTCAACCAAGCGTAACGTAACTCAACCAAACGTAACGAGACTTGTATTGCTGCCCCACCGCCTTAGCCAAGCAGGAAATGTTAGAGGAGAGTAGTGAGCAGAAATCCATAGAATCGCAGTGTACATCAGAAAAGTCAAACGTGTCCGACGCTATCCCATGCTAACGTAAACTAAACAAACGCTACCTAACACCGCCTAACGGGCAGCGGCGACTACTTCTGGACTCCCCAGAGCAAAGCAGAGCGTGCTAGAGCGCAATAGAAAGGAGATTTTCACCGAGAAGCAGGTTGTAGAGAAAAGTCCAAGCTACCATATCCTAACCTAACCAACCGTAATGCTACCAAATGTAACCAAACTGAACCTAACGTGCCGCCACCACTGTTGCTGGTCTCGTCAGTACAGTACGGAGAATGTTAGAGTGGTGTAGACCGCAGAAGCCCACAGAATGGTAGTGTACAGCAGAAAAGTCTAAGATATCCAAACTCAACCAAAACAAACAAAATCTAGCCTAACGTAACCAAATATAACATAACCTGCTGCGGCCACTATTACTGGCTTCCCAGGTCCTAGCAGATTGGAGTAGAGCAGAGTAGACGGCAGGATTCCATCGAATAACCCAGTGTTGCGCGAAAGCCATATCTATTCTAACCAAAGTCAGCCGAGCCTCTCCCAACCAAACGTAATCTAACTGAACCTAGCGTGCCATGAACGCGATTGCTGGCATCCCGATAGTCGAGTAGAGTATAGTAGAACAATGTGGAGCACAGAAATCCTCCGAATAGCAGTTTACAGCAAAAATGTCGGAGTCATCCTCTCCTCACCTAATCAAAGTAACGTAACCTTACGCAACATAACTCAGTCGAACGTGCCGAAACCGCTACAGCTGGTTTCCGCAAAGACAAGCAGAATAAGCCAGAGATCAGTAGATCGCACACATACGCCGAATAGCAGTTTGCAGAGCAATAGTCAAGGCAATCCTAACCGAACTTAACCAAACCTAACCACACGAAACGTAACCTAATTGAAGCCGACGTGCGACGAACACTACTGCTGTCCTCCCCAGAGACAAGCAGAGCATACTCGAGCGCAGTAGACCGCAGAAATACACCGTATAGCAGTGTATAGACCAAAGGTCAAAGCTACCGTGTCATGACATAACCAATGTTGACATAACCGAACGCAACGTATCTATGCCTAACGTGCCGAGACCAATACTGC
>NW_016909960.1:0-91776 GCF_001483705.2 Eufriesea mexicana
TCTTTACGTCTACTAATAAGCCGTAATAGCACAAAAAATCCACCCCGATTATTGACTCGGAGACATGCGCAATGATGAAACGCCACGAAAACGTGCGACGCAACTCTAAGTTCAAGGTTAGCGTGACCGACATGTATGTTGCGATTTTCGACCCATTCACCACGAAGATCTCATATCGCGACACACGACGGGGTCCTCGTGCCAATGATCGCGGGTAGACGCAGAAATCCGCCCCGTGTCCACCAAAATACGTATTTTGTTCATTTTGTTCATTTTGTCGGTGAGAAAAAGACAGCGCGTCCGCGGGCTGGTGTCATCTGGCGTCATCAACGATCGCCCAACCTGTTTCCCGTCCGGGCGTCCCAGGTACATGGAAGTTCGCACTGCTGCGCGTTAACACACCAACGTCAGTGGTAATAACATCGTCCTTGGCGTTCCGCTGATCTTGCCCGCGACTTAGGGCACTGTTGGTCCCACCGATCGGTCGCGGTCCGGGTCCGCCAGTACTTGCGGATGGGCGGAGGGAATCTGGCACGCCAGTATTCGCGGCTGCGCGGTGGGGATCTCTGACCCACCGATATCCGTATCTATACACGAAATCTAAACTGCGTAGCACTTCGTCCATGAACCGCTGGAACGTTTGCGCCGCGTTCCGTAACCCGAACGGCATGGACGGAAACTCAAATAGTCCGAACGGCGTCGTAATTGCGGTTTTGCATATTTCTTCCGGTGCCACTGGTATCTGGTTATACACGTGTACACTAGGTCGATCGTAGAAAACACCTTTTTCCCAGATAGTGTCTGCGCGAAGTTCTCTATATGTCTGACCGGGTAATTTATTCGGCAAGGTCCGTGAATTTAGGGCGCGATAATCGCCGCACGGTCTCCATTCGCCCTGATTCTTCTTTGGCACTATGCGCAGCGGTGAAGCCCAGCTGCTCTCCGACGGTCGCACGATTCCTAGACGAAGCATGGCCTCTATGTCCTCCTTTGCTACTCTGTGGCGGTCCGGTGCTAACCGTCGTGGTCTACAGGTGAGCGGTTGACCTGATGCGGTCCTGACGTAATGGACTGTCGAATGCTTGACGGGTGTTGGTGCTTCCCTCGGCCTCGTGATCTGTGGGTATCCTTGTAGCAACTGGAGGTATACCAACCTCTTGGCCACTGTCTTGACACTTGGGATCGCTCGCGTTGCTCTATCCGCCCGCGCCCCGTATACCGACGATGACGTGACTCCGTCCAATAAACGACGATTCTTTACGTCTACTAATAAGCCGTAATAGCACAAAAAATCCACCCCGATTATTGACTCGGAGATATACGCAATGATGAGACGCCACGAAAACGTGCGACGCAACTCTAAGTTCAAGGTTAGCGTGACCGACCTGTATGTTGCGATTTTCGACCCATTCACCACGAAGAGCTCATATCGCGACCCACGGCGGGGTCCTCGTCCCAATGATCGCGGGTAGACGCAGAAATCCGCCCCGTGTCCACCAAAATACGTATTTTGTTCATTTTGTTCATTTTGTCGGTGAGAAAAAGACCGCGGGCTGGTGTCATCTGGCGTCATCAACGATCGCCCAACCTGTTTCCTGTCCGGGCGTCCCAGGTGCATGGAAGTTCGCACTGCTGCGCGTTAACACACCAACGTCAGTGGTAATAACATCGTCCTTGGCGTTCCGCTGATCTTGCCCGCGACTTAGGGCCCTGTTGGTCCCACCACTCGGTCGCGGTCCGGGTCCGCCAGTACTTGTGGTTGGGCGGAGGGAATCTGGCACGCCAGTATTCGCGGCTGCGCGGTGGGGATCTCTGACCCACCGATATCCGTATCTGGGCGAGGGGGATATCTGGTCCGCCGGTATCCGTATCCGGTGGAGGGGGATCTGGCCCGCCGGTCCTCCTGGCCGGAGTGTGCTCTACTTCCCCGCACCTACGCGATGAATCCTTCCCGCATCGCGGCTATCTCTCGTCTCAAAGATTCGTTATCCAAGGTGAGCTGCGAAAATTAGGCCGCTACGGAGTAGTCCTCCGAGTCCAGGGTGTCACGGGTAGCTTGCTTTGGCCTTACTGATGGTGTGCTTGCTGCGGCCACCTGGACGCGCGCACCCGATACCTCCATCATCGAGTCAGCTATTTCGGCCTCCTTGTTTAAACTCACATCTTTGTGCGCGGCCAATATGAGGCGTATCTCGACCGCCACCCTCGGTCCTGACAACCATCAATGAGAAAATCTATTTCCGTTTGGCAATCCTTGGCTTCGAAAGATCGTGCATCGCACAGTCAGTTCTTCACTATCCATCACACGGTCAGTTCAGTACCCATCAAGCATTCAATCAGTATCCATCAGCAAGTTCGTCAGTCAACATCAACCAGTCACAACGCGCAATCTGCACAGACAGTCTGCATCAATCAACCAGTACACAAGCTTTGTGGATATTCAGTCGCGCGGATTGGCTATCTGATATAAAATGAAATCGGGCACATTCAATTCAGAATCGTGTGGCACCGTCCAAGCATTGGAACACCAAGCGGAAGCCTGTCGAATCATTTGTTCCTTCACGCCCGTCTATTGCACACGTTGGCCTTACAACCCAACACCGTGTCTACCACAACGAGCTGAATTACAAGATTAGGTCCGTAACACAGTGTATTCCTTAGTCAGTACCTCTTTCGCAGGTTTACGCTTTTTGTTGAACAATATAATAAGCCTTATTATTCTGAAAGTTTTTATCCATATAATATGAGTGAAATTTTTAACGAGTATATTACTCACCATCTATCAAATTATTCGATACATTCAAAAGATTCTGACATACAAGTCGAGGGCAATGATAGTAATTTGGATCCAAGGAGAATATCAAGAGCTGTTCCATTACAATATTCGAGTAATTTCGATGATTCTAGTAATAGGGAAATGTCCACAGAATGACGAATATGCAATCAAAATATAGTATTTTAAGAAAATGTATGTTTTAAATATTTTCTTTAGCTACTAATTGTTCGGAAACAAGCGAATAAGGCCGGCGCTCAATTTGTTAACGTGAATAAAATCAATACAAATTCTTAACACTTTTATAATTTTATAACGCAATAAAATTAAACGTTTCTGTAATGTACGATTTTCTGGTAGTAAATCGTAGTGTTAGGAGTTAAGCATCCGCTTTTCAATCAAAATATCATAATCCAGTCAAAATAACTGATCTCGGAATTTTCCTTTTTACAATTATTAAAAACATATACACCTGTTTTTCAAAGAATTAGCGTTGACTTATCTTCATTGTACCATTAAAATCACTATTATCTATGCTCACTATGTTTAGGTACTCATCGAAAATCGGTAATTCTAATTTTAACAAGCAGGCCGTAGTTTATTTTGGTAACTCCTAAAATTTGTATGCTGATTCTGTCCTAATTTCGAGTCGATCAGGCGCAATTGCATTTTCTGTTTTCTAATCTCGTTGAACCGACTATAGTCGAAGCACGGAGTATTGGAATCGCATAATAATCATCCAATGATACAATACTTATAATTCCAGGAAAAATTTAATTGCACAAAATTCCTAATAGTGACAAATCCTATTTACGTTTAATCTCGCTTCTTTTAGAGTTTACGATAATCAGTGCTAACATTGATATAACTAGAGAATGTTGCTATAATTTCCACGATCGTTATTACATCCCAGTCTGAGATCTCTTTCAAGCTAGAAAACTGGAGTCTTTGACGAAAATTTAGTATGCCTGGGTTTCCGTGAAAGACTGCTTTCAAAAGCAGCAGTAATTTGCTCCACAGTAACCTTATTATATTTCTGATATCTTCTGTCTGCAATTTATCTGCAGACAAATCTGCAATTTAGGAACTGTATCTATTAGAAACATGTACTATGCTATTTATAAAAAATGAAAGGGTAAAATCAAAAATGGCAAATCAACTAACGATAAGTATATTAAAACTGGTTTTAAAAGTTACTTAAGTGTTACGTACACTAATGCATCTTCGATTTCGCTATTTATTAAAATAGTATAACAGCTAGTACTATAATACATTCCATAATAACATTTGTGTCAAATATTGATAAAATAATATCGCTATCAGTCATAGTCCGATATTTTAAATCACCTCAGATGACAATCACAAATTTTTGAACTCAAGTTATTCGTATAACTAAAATTCGCATAATAGATTTTCAAATAACATATATTCTACAATTATGTTTAAATAATCTTTCTTTAGTATTCTTAAGTATTTAGTAAGCAGTACCTAAAATATTTCCTGTATATTCACGATCACCCTATTGTAGGTATCGCAGAATTTCCACCTCGGGTATGGGTGACTTTAGTTTGGAAGGTCGCCGAGGGTTCGAGGGCCAGGTCGGTCGGAAGAACTCCGGTGATGCATCAGGCCCCCCTTAGCATGACCATATTTGGTCATGTTGGGGGAGGCTTTTGAGGAATATATATAAGAAGGCAAAAATGGTTAGCGGACAATTCTTGAGAGACAGTTATGTTGTAATTGTGTTGTTAGTTGTAGTTGTAAGAGTTTATATATATCTATATTCGTAGTCTTTATCGCATAGTATAGTATTATTTTATTTCTAATAAATAGTGTTGTATACTATTTAACCACCACCCATGCTCTACACTATATACTTGAATTCTTGCATTTGAAAGTTTAATATTAAATAACAAATCAGAAATGGGAATATTAATAATGAATGACCATGCCCAAAGAAACAACAATAATGAACGAGTGACAAGAAATAATCATATTCTTATATGCAGAAACTTGGAGCAATGGGATATTCTATGAGATTATCTCAGCCAAAAGTGAGCAAGGCCCAGGCCAATCAGATGTAGTCTGATGGATCGAGAATGTACAGACCCTTGCCCTTTGTCTACACTTTATCACTAGTTTATGTATAGGTGAAACTGTGTTCGTGTCTCGGTCCCTGGTAATTAGGTCTGGTACTCCAAGAGTTAGTAGTCATCCATGACATTTCACGCCTCCTAAATTGCTAGGAAGGTCTATTCTTATTATCAAGTAACCAGATTAAATTATAATGACACATATTCGTCATATAATCAAATAGTCTCATCCTGACTATTTAAGGAGGTATTGTTGTGATCTAGTTAAAAAAAAATTGATTTTTGTTTTTACAGTTTCTCAAAGTGAATGTTTTCGAAAATGTCTGTGTATAAGGATTTGTTTGAATTCGTGAAATTAGCAAAGTTATAGATGGTTAAAGTGGAGCGTACAGGCATTGTACAACGGGTGACAAATACTTCAAACGCATTTTTCGCGAAACCATATTTTTTGTCCTGGCTGATGAATATCTCGCGTTTTAGTTGACCAATCGACTTGAAACGTATGGGGCACCTTCACTCGATGATGACTACTTGAGGATTTCAAAATTTGATAAGTTCTTATTTTTGTTTACCACTCAAAGGGCGAAAAGTACAAGAAAAGTCGATATTTATATTTGAAAATGCTGCCATTTTTTTAATTTTCGAAATTTTGCTGTTTTGGTTGTGGTTGTTTATGCTATAGCCGTATTTATATTTATTGGGATTATGGGTAAAAAGAAATAAGTATCGTTATATTATAATTATCTTTATTCTTTCTTAAGGAAGGTATATCTCAAGTATTCTGACTATTCGCGTAGAGAGTCAAAACTAGAGTGAAGAAAAATGGTATCTCGGATCCTCTTCAGTGCATAGAATAAAGATATATCTATTTCTCTTGACACATTAATTTTTATATATTTGATACGTAAAGACGTATCTTACTTTCAACAATACTAATTAAGATGTTTTTTGGTTGTTTCGTTTCCGATAACAAAATGACCCGGAATCATGTCAGGCATTTAAGCCCGTTTTGAAAAACATGGTTTACCTAAAGCTGTATGATTTTCACAATTTTCATTAATTTCGTTAAAGAAAAATTGTAAATATTCTCGAAGTATGAATAAATCTGAGTGCGAAACTACATACCAATATATATCATGGTTTCTGTAGAAAAAAATCCACAAAAGGTCCAATTTTATAAACCGGGTTATAACACTTTTTGCACTCGAAATTTCTTTCGACGTAAAGAAACAGCAATTCGAAACATTTTTATAAACTCGCTGGTACCTTTTATGCTAAAATAAAAGAAGGAAAACACACGTGTACACGTAAACTGACGACAACGATGGGATACTAGCCCCACGATCATTCTCCCGCGATCACAATGGCTTCGCGTTCCCGTAAAAATAGCGCGTACGACCTCAACGTAACCACACAATCCACAACGAAAAAGGACAAGAGGCTGGCTGAAGAGGAGCGGTTCGAATCAGGACTGCAGATCCGGTTCCAGAAGCTGAGGGAATTTCGATCGCGAACTCGCGACGCCGAGGCCCTGAAAACCGAAATCGCGTCCCTTCGCGCCAATACATGTCCGCTGCCGATCCAGAGGGATTCCCAGGTCGCTCCAGCCGAAGAGCACGATCGATTCCACCATTCTTCTTGCGCAATTCGATACCGATATTCGATGGACAAAATATGACAGTAGCATCCATCCTTTTGTATATCATGTAAGCGAGCTCGCAATCTTTCTAATTTAATCGTTAACCCATTTCTATCCAAGCGCTGATTTATCCGCAAACCACGATTATCTCCTATCACCGAGCACGGAACAATCAGCGAGCCCGCGACTGTCGTCTATCACCGAACGCGGAATAATCCGCGAGTTGTGACTTTTCGTCATCAGTCACTGAATATTCTTCGTATGCGACAAATCACGTTTTATCCCTTTTGTGAGCATCTCACTTACATCGGTTCATTATATTCTTAACAAGTTTCGCTTTTGTTTCACTTTATTGTATTTTTTATTTTATTTGTAAAATAATTCTTTTTTTTCTTTTTTATGAAAAAATGTAAAATGCAATGTTTACGATGTAGCATTGTGTATCAATTGTTTTAAAAAATATCGTGTTAAATAAACTCCATGAAGAATTTCGAAGTCTTTTACTGCACATACCGACTGCGCGCGGTGATACGGGCTAGTCGTCGGCTGAACATTGGGGATGTTTGAACACGGCACTTCAAGTAGAGGGCTATAATGCAAATGGGTTGACACAACTTATTCCTACGAAATTACGCGAACGCGCATACACGGTCCCTGACGACGACAGACACTCGACTATCTTCGACCTTTGCACCAGATGAATGTAACATTGTTGTTACGATGTAAAACCGAACATATTCTGGACTATATTTCACGGACGAAGGATCTGTGCAGCACCATTATAGACGCTTGTAACAGCAGACTCGACATCGACGACATAGATTCTCTAACGCTTGACAGCCTTATAAACAGACTAATTCCTGGCAGAACTGACAAGGAGAGTGCAAGTCCTTCGGGTCACCGATTTAATCGAAACTTTGTAGGTTTTTAGATATCGTCATGCAGTTCAAGAATATGTATATCATTATTGCTTAAAACTACTCGATAGTTTTTGAGATATTTGCGATTAAAGTTTTTTTACTTCTGTAACTACTGATTTATTTCTTGTGATTTTCTGCTTTATCACGTTCACAAAATTTTGACAAATTGCGTACGTGTTATACCAGAATTCGAAACCTAATGGTGAATTTGGATGATCATGTCCTCCTGCATATGTGCCATCAATGCTTCGTTCACAGGACCACCCAACTGATGTTGGAACCGATTACTAACGATTCTGTACGCGGGAAGCCCATTGTTTCCAAGTGAATAATTGAGCCCGTTGCTCAAGTCAAACCCTGGAATCTGTGAGTCTCTCACAGAGAATACTTACAATACAGGAACTACACCGTGTATCACATCGAATTAATCTTTTCTCTCGTTCAAACTAACCTACTGCGGGTTTCAAACAAATCTAAGCTTTCATAAATAATTTTTCTCAATGAAAATTTGACTCGCCGATAATTGGATCATCCTGATGGGAGTGCGTGTCACGTTGTCCTTTTGTTGCGTCCATAATGCATTTTTCCACGAAGCAGTGACTATTGCTAGGTCTATCACGAGTGGATGACAATTGCGTGTCAACGTGAAATTTTGATCAGTTCGCTGTGATCAATCTTAATTTTAAATAAACATTTCATATACCCTTGTAAATTTAGAAAATTTTGGAATATAACAGGTGACAAAGTTAAAATTAGCGTAATAAATAGATCTGACTTATGCACAGCCTCTCCAGATACAAAAATTTAAAATCTACTTTTTCGTAAAAGATATGCAATTGTGTTATAAATATTTATTTTTGTATGGTAGAAAGTATAATAATTGTATGACAAGTATCTTGCTTCGATTTCTAGTTATGGTTTATTATTAGTTATAACCGAATTATAAATCTAAAATTTACTTATTTTACTTTATCTAAAGTTAGACAGATAGGAAACGTGATAAGTCTAATCTCATTCATTAGTTATTGCTGCTCTTCGTGTTACTTGTTGTCAGTGATCAAATTAATACGACATTTGAAGAGGACAGTCCGTTAGATGCCAGAATAGAAGAAACCTTTTAAAAATGGCTTCGGAATTTATAAAACCTTGTAAGGAATATCAACGTCATAATTTCTTAATAATATTATAAATATTTCTAGAGTGTTCAAACTGTATAAAACATACATATTTTGTCCAAAATGATCTAGAAAATTAAATTTTTGATCATATTTGTTAATACTTTACGTTACCGTATACAGTGAAAAGTATAACTGAATCTATACTGCGTTAATATTTAAACAGCTATAACTTTGTGAGAAGAAATCGTACAATAACATTTGTGGGACCAATATAAAGGACAGAGTCTATGCTTTAATGTCCCATATTCCTAAATACAATCTCTACTCAGAGGTTTTTATAGTAGAAAACAGAGACAGTTATTATTCACTTAGAAAATTGGAAAAATTTAAATTGGACCACTGAAGTATCCAGTTTTAAGAAACTTCATAAAAAGTAATGGGCGGTTTTTTATTTCCAAGTGATTGAAGATTCTATTTTGAATGAAGGGGGTATTCTACCGGCATGATAGTAACTAAAAAATTACTTGCTTTAGTCACACCAGTCATTATAAAGAAGCACAAGTAAAATGCTACTTGGATTTTGCAGTTATAACAAATAAGATCGACGTTCGATGAGATAGAAATGTAGTAGTTTATTATGCAAATACATATACAAATGAAATCACTTGGCAGCGTAAAATCTATGGAATTTGTGAAGACTCGAATGATTCGATTCGTGATAATTCGGACCCCGAAAGAAAATTTTTAAGAAAGCTACGAGCGATTGAATGTTTCCAATTTTCGAAATAAAAACCCGTCTTTGTTTTCTACTATAGAAACTTCTAAGTAGAAATTAAATTTATGTATATGAAAGTACAAGCTTCGCCCTTTATATTGGGCCCACAAATGTTTTATTGTACTATTTCTGTTCGCAAAGATATTGCTTTATATACATAATAGTAATTTTTAAATAATCCGATGAATATATATAATAATTAGGTATTTTTCTATCTAAGAATTGTATTTTTATCGCAATAAAGGTAATAGATAATTTCGCTTGCATAATTCTGTATATTTTCCATAACTTCAGAACTATTTTGGTTGCTTTGGTAGTTCTATTGTTAAAGAACACGTAAAACACATTAAACTTTTCTAACTAATTTTCAAAGTTTCTTTTAGATTGTTTTTCATCTCTTCGTAAGTCTTCGCTTAATTCAAATTGCACTAACTCTGCAACTCAATATACATTTTTCATTTTGCGCAAATAAATGTAAATTGTCTATCTCCCAACTTTAAAATTTCATAACAGCTGTTTTGCATGGTATCCCTGGATTTGCATCGATAATGCTCCAAACATCATTATTATTGATCATGCGAGAACCGTTCACGTAGTTTAATTTCGAATCTCCTATGTTCTGATCTGAATTGTTTGAACGAACCATTATTTCTGTGTTATAAATTTCCGCATAAAACCACTTCCAAATGCCATATAAATTACTCTAAACCTTTCGATAATCTTTTACGTTATATTTGAGACACGGTTTTTAATCATAAATTACATTAATTAATGTATTTCTAATTTTTTATTTCCTTTTATTTTTGCTATATACTGCTGCGATAATTGTAAAACATTTTGACAATAAATATAGAAGCAACTTAGGCAAAAATTATACTTCTTATATTTATTAAACAATTTAATATTTACGTTACACGAGCATTTGCTAGAAGAAACGAAAATTTTTCTTTTAATAGAGTTTAATTATAACAAAAATTTCTGTGTCAGTCAATACTCTTCGTATTCCCAAATTAAACAATTTTGTTTTCAAAGATTATCGTATAAATTATTGTGTCATTGCTAACACGTCATCGTGCATTCAGTCGTTCATTTATTATATCAATACAACTTAAACTTGATTACATACTTTTAGTAATCGACATTCAACATAATCAAATTACACGTATATAAAATAAAAATTTATCAATTTACAGTAACCAAATCACGTATATTTTGTAATTATTTATTGCATTGTCTTTATTTATTACTAAATATAAATATAAAATTTTGTTGGTCTATATATAATAACATATGTCTCATTGTTATACCAGTTACTCATATAATAACATATTTATTTGTAATGTCATGTTTATTTCTCTCTATCTCTATCTAATTTATTTTATTTAACTATATTATCTAGAGGAAACATGTGTACCTATTTGATAAATGAATATTCTTTCTTGTTTTAAATCCTGAACCTAACTATTCTGGAAAAAGGAAATTACCAGAAAATATAATTGTGAGATAAATAAATAAAATGTAAGATAAAATCTGACAAAAAAAACAATAACGAAAAGAAGAGAAAATAATATTGTATTATATATAAAAATGATTATAAATATTTTCAATACGTGTTCTCGTATTTCTCTCGTTTTACTAGTAAACGAAAGAATGTTAAGAGAAGAGATGCCGCGGCGTGTTCACATTTCAGTCAGTCGGATCAGACGAAACATATACGAGCGGATTTAAAAAATTTTATTCGGTGAAAGAAGGCAGGGTGATCAAAGCGATTACCTGGTTTCCAGTGAAGTTTCAAGGAAGCGCCAGTCAGGAAGCAAAAACATAGTGGGCGGAAGCATCCCTCGCGGTGATCATGATTCAAAGATACCGTTGAACAAAAGAGCTTTCCTTGTGTTCCTTTACCTCATCGTATTAACCGAGCTTTCGATGTACAGTATTGTACAAAATTCTCCACCACCTACCACATGAAGACGTTTTGCTTCTATGAATGAGTAGAAGGATATGTGAGAAAATGTATAAGGTGTTATATTTTTCCATACCTGTACTCTATCTTCTATAGTGTCTTCTACGGATTAAAATATTCCGCAACAGAAGACTCATAAATGCTTTAGTAAGAAGTCATAACAAAAATATTACAAATCATGACAAAAATATGTACAACAACTAAATTTATAAAATAACTAATTATGAAATTACAATTATAAAATTTATGACAAACGTGAAGAAAATGATAATGCTTTTCTTCACTTTACTATAGAGTGATATATAACACGGTGTTTATAAGCTATTTGTTAATATATGAAAAACTTACTGGGGGTGATGGGAGTGACAAGTGACCGGCGTCGTGATCAATATTAAACTGGGTTTACGGACGCTATCTGTATACCTATTTCTACGGACACCTGTCAAATTTACAGGTAAAGGAAACCACGTGTCGTTCCCTTTTTTAACGATTAGCTTAATTTAAAAACAATTGCAATATTAATAATCTTAATATAAGTTAACTGAATCTATTACCATCGTATAATTGGAGCAACCTATCCCTCAAATTGACGGGTTTCGTAAATCTAGTGTTAAAAATACATAATCAGAATAAATATCGATAGCGATAAATTTTTCAATAATACCATTGTCAATATAGTCGATTGAAGAAATTAATGCCATATGAAACAAGTAAAAATAATTATCATATGAAAAGTATGCAAATTATCTGTGCATATGAATCACATTGACACATTCTAAGGCAAAAGAAAAGACGAACCAATACAATCGACCAGTTTTCTAGTAAAATTCTTTCCACTTAATTTCCCTAACTGCTTTGCATTTTTCTCGTAACATACGCAAAATCATCTTACATTTCCTGCTTTGCCATCTTTTTTACTTCCTGACGAGGTTTTTTCTGTAAGCAGTTACTCGAAGAAATGCAAACTTCATCGTCAGAACATTTCACTAATTTAAAAGAACCGCTAATCGCAATAATGCAACTCAACTTATATGCTGTAAATAATATTTCAACATAATATGCATCGCATAATAAAAAAATCATGTTGTCGGCATGGGCAAACCACGTAAAATGCGTAGCAGTCGACGTGTTAATGTAGATGTATCTACGTAATAAAATTTTATTTTCTGAAGTTCTTTTCCTTAACAATTTTATAAAATTATACTGTAAAATTACATATATTATATGCAATTACATTATTAATATCATATAACAATAGAATTATCATCTAGACGTATCAAATTTCATGAAACTACTTAATTACATTTATTTACGAATTGTTCTTTTTTAAGAATTTTCTTTTATATGGATAAAGCTAGAAGTGTGGTTAATTTTAATACCATCTAGACGTGTCAAATTTCATAAAACTACTTAATTACATTTATTTACGAATTGTTCTTTTTTAAGAAAATGATAATGCTTTTCTTCACTTTACTATAGAGTGATATAAAACACGGTGTTCGTAAGCTATTTGTTAATATATGATACGTTTTGTGCTGTTCTGTCTTCTTTGCATTGTTATGAACAAATTAGAAAAACCGCAACGAAATTATTTAAGTCGTCAATTCTAATCTTACTTTTATATATAGTATACGCTGGCATTTGCACGGATAAAATAAGACACGTTATGCAAAACTCTCCTGAATTAGATAACTAACCTTAATATTTATTTTACAAACGTTAAAATAAAAGAAAGTCTTCTCTAAAACTATACGCATGCAAATACTTTGTTCAAGCAATATCAATAAAGCTGCAAATTATAGAGACAAATGACATTGGAGTATCACGTTTAACATCAAGATCAATATTTTTTATTTGTAAAATTGCGGTATTAATATGGAGTCTATATAATGAACATTGTATAAACTTCATCTTTAATATAGAATAAGACTATAATGTAGAATAAACTATAAAAATGCAATAATTGGGAAATGGATTCATTTTGAAAATTACTCCTCAATCGTGTAATAGAAATACAATATAATACGTTACATGATAGTAATGATTACAGGAGCAAGAATAATCCTTGGGACACAAAAGGATACTCTTTCATGTAGAATTGCTTAATTAGGTTATTTTCTTTCGTTCCTTTATTACCTATCATTATGTTTACACATCTCCAACCTGCTATTGGTGTGCCTCCTGTGTCATCAGGGGCCTAATCAATATCTCCATTGATATTTACTGTCTAATTTACGATACTCTGCTTTCTTTAAAATACTACAGGTATTTGGTGTACTTCAATTTTATTTTTCTATAATTTTTCTTTCTGTGAATTTTCTTTACTCCCCTAGGATACTCCAAATGTTTCAAATCTTAATTTTTCTTCTAATTTCTTAAAATACTACAGACTTATTATTTAAATTCTCTAATTATTTCTTATTATTTTATGATCCTTACTTCCCCAAGATGTGATATTTTAATTTTCGTGCTATTTCTTAAGATTTTATCATCCTTTACTTTCTTAAAATACCATAGATACCTGATGTAATTTTCTTGTTATTTTTTAGGATTTTTAAATTTTTTAGAACACTTAAAGGATTATCAATATTTGGTACTCTTTCAGTTTTCTTTTGATTTTTTTGGATTTAAATCATCTGCTGCTTTGCTTTTTTCCTGTGATATCTCATGCTTTTAAGACAATAATTTTTTTTTATAGAAATTATGAATAAGTTCTGTGATTTTTACTATTTTGTCTGTATTGTATTTCAAAAATTGTGGTTCAGTTTCCATTTCTGTTTCTTTTGCGACTCATTGTTCCTAGCATTTTTGAAAAATTAATATCTAAACGAAAACCATATAACTGTCTTCGCGTAAATGTTTTTTGGTATGATTAATTACTCACATGAAATCAATAGCGTGGATAGTTACAGCTTTTGTATAGTACTGTACTCAACTCTCAACTCGAAACTGGTTTTCAGAATTCTACTGGTGCTTAGGTTCCTAATACTATACACCAATTATTTTTACAATGTTTTTATTACATCTGTTATATACGTGTATATTAAAGTATTATATATTTATAATCTGATATATAGAGTATCTCGTCAATCGTGGTATAATTATTCAGACGAAGATTCGTCTTATAGAAAATAAATCACATCTACAGAATAAGGTTTTTGCACATAAGGTACCATTTTCAAGAATGGTACTTTTAGAATTACTGATATTAACAATTTGTAAGGTGCACGTGCATTATGGAAAAAACCAGCTATACCATGTAAATAAAATTATAATCCTTATTAAATAAAATGTTTATAAAATTTACCAAATATTGAATGCTTCAAATCGTGAATTTAAGTTCGATATGAAATAAAAATCTTATGATCCCATCTAAACAAAACGTTAAAGATATTCAGGAAATATTAAGCGCAAGAAATTGTAAATTTAAATTAGGAATGAAAAAGACTTTCATCTTTTAATAACATTTTAAAATAACATATATAATTAAAATAAGATAAATGAATAAGATATTATTCACGTATACGGTTGAGGTTAGGTATGCGGGTGTTACAACTATAATCTGACCGGTGAGAAAGCTAACAGTGGGGTTTTCTAAGGGAATTACCTGGCGTATCAAAATAGGTAGCTAACCAACTTCTC
The DNA here is from genome assembly GCF_001483705.2 of Eufriesea mexicana. Taxonomy (NCBI): domain Eukaryota; kingdom Metazoa; phylum Arthropoda; class Insecta; order Hymenoptera; family Apidae; genus Eufriesea; species Eufriesea mexicana. Next base: position 14,924 of record NW_016909960.1, read on the forward strand.
ACCTCTGTATATCAAATTCATTGTCAGTATATGCTTCGAATTGATGTAATAAACATGACTACATCATTATTTATTTTCTGTCGAAATATTATTCGAGAATACTTTTTAGTAACCTTTTGTTTACAGTTGCTCAAATCCGATATTTTTCGAAAACAGAGGGTCTTATGGCAAAGCTTTATTTTATACTTTTGACTGATTTCTATGTTTACTTATACGGAAAATCATCATTTGTTCATTCGTATCGTGATTAATAGCCACATATTAAGTATCTAACATCAAAATGGATTATAAATAATTAACCAAGATATTTCAGCTATTCGTGATATTTTATTCTTTATCATTTTAGTAATGTATGTACGAATTTATATATCCTTTCCATTTGCATGTTCGTTACATGCAAAATATCGAATATGATGGTTATAAAACATTTTTAATAGGAACTTTATCCACCGAGAATATTAACACGAGACACATGAAAAACAGACCGCCATAGCTCATATTTTGTCATAATAATATTATATAACGCGAAGGATATTTTCATTTATGTACTGAATATACTAAAAATAAAATAATGTATTGCGTAATATGTCACATATGTGCGATATTGATCTATAACCAAGCGTTCATAGTACATCTCATTTATTTATACGTTCATGTATCATTTACACGTGCATGACATCATGACAGTCATAACGAACGCATTATTACAAAATCGATAGCACTGTATTGATGTTGCTATAAAGAGTGGCCCACGCAATAAACCTATATTGCAGAAATGGACCACCAAGAACGTCCCTATGGGAAAATTTCAAATTAAACAAATTTTAAACTTACACATTGAGTAAATTTACAAAAAATTTTCATGTAATATGCGATTTACTATTTGTGTTAAATAAATTATGTACACAGTTTTGTTATGAATTTTTTACAATAGGAAGTTATATAATGCACGAAGAAAACTATGCCAAATATTTGATTTCTTTTTTCTCAATATAGATTTGCGATATATTTAATAATTCGTTAAGAATTATCAGTCAAAATTTGATTGAATTTACTTCGTTAAATATCGGCGAAAAGAATCAAAATAAATAAAAAATAATTAATTATTAAATCTAATTAAATGTAAATTAATTTTACAGATATAATGTACTTTTTCTTTTGAAGAAAGAATTCTTCTTAATCGGTCCAAATAAAAATTCAGAGAGAGGGAAGAGAAAAAAGACGAAAGAAAGGAAAAAAATTCACGAGATAAAAGTTGAAAAATGTGATTCGGGAAGTAAATGATCTCCTTTATGAGAATAAAAATTATTAATGACAATCTTCGTAAGATGATTTACCCTTAAACTTTAAAAATGAAAATTAGTTTAATTTTAATGCTAATTCAATAATAATTGAAATAAACATTTTCTAAGATTTTCAAAGACGTGTATATTTGTTTAAATAAAAAATGGTAAAAGAAAATTGTTTTTTAAATTTCGTTTCTGTTTTAGGTTGCTCTAAAATTTTCTAGTTGCGTATAACCGTATAGCCACCGTTAGAATTTAAGAAAAATGAGTAAATGTGTACAGAAAAAGGTTGTGTGCGAAAACGGCAATTGAGAGAACGTGCATCGAATGGGATAGAATACGAGGAAAATACCTGCAGGTTTGGATTAAGAGAAAATTGTGAGCGAGATCGTTTGACCCGCGGCACGATTACGAGAAAATTACGAAATGAGAAATTCGATATCATTTCACTTTAGTTAAACCTTACTTAAGTCTAGTTATGGATTGTGACCTTCAAATTCATAATTGCTGTTGTTCTTGATATTCTATTAACATTTTAACTATTGCACTACCGACCTGTAAATAACACGTAAGTTTTTACTGGCGTCCTCTAACCTATAAATATAGGGACGACGTCTTTAAGAATTAAATTAACAATAATCCATAATTTTTATTACATATGAAATATACGAAAATAAAATTATGCAAAATAGGTAAAATGATTATTTATAGATAATAATTTTCAAAAAATACTAGACCCAAATAGGGTTCTCTACGATACGTAGGACAATATACAGGGCGATTCATTCACTGGTGGATTAGAAGATAGTATTATTTGTTCAGAAAATTTTAATACTTCAAAGTTCACAGCTCATACTTGGACATATAAATGTAGAATGCTGTACGTATTTATCAAATGATCAGGTCACAGGACTCCTGTTGTGATGGTGATTGGAGATTAGACGACGATATACTATCCTTGTATAATTCGAATCAGTCTGTATAATCTGATTCTGTGAACTTCTTCGTTCCTTATAAAAAGATATGTTGTATACTTTTTCGTGTATAACATGTATTGAAATATTGATGTCCTTTTTTATTCAAGTTTCGTTATAAGTTTGTGTTTGTTAAGTTTCGCAATTCATTTGTAATGGTATATAAAATGAAATAAATATATATGTATAATAAAAAACAGAAACTAAATTAATAGCAATACGAATGGCAAATGTTCAACAAGGAATCAAACAATAAATTTTTCTTTTTTCTTTCTTCGCTTTTTCACAATATAAAAGCTTTCGTTTAAGACATTCATTAGTCTAGTAATTCTTTTTTCCTCCACTCTTGCAGCCATTATTTGTCTCTCAGTCACGGTTACCAACTTATGAAAATCGTTCAGAATTAATTGTCAAAACTTAATGTTTCCAACGAATATAACAAATATTAGAACTTTTATCCATGATGATCCGCCCTCAAAATAATTATTCAGAAAATCAGCTGGTAAGTTAGACATAGATTAGTGTCGATCTATAAAAATATGTCTTACAGAAAGCTCTTTCATTATCAAGCAAGATATTCAAAATTAAGCAATTTGTACCGTTATCCTTTCATTCTTTCCTCTTTTCTTAATTTTATTTATCGAGATAGAGTGCGTTGAAGTTACTCGAGAAACACTGAGTAAGGTATCACAGTATTTCGTAACATACTGTACATCTTAAGTGTTAATTATTAACTCAAGATAATAACCGCGACGACATAACCTAATACTATGTGAGCGTGCACCGCTATGAACTTAAAATGTAGAGATTTCAGACATCAAAGGTAGAGTTACACTGAGCGAGCGAAGTACACTATGTAACTATACGATCCTCTCGCATGAGTGCGGTCCCGCAAAACATCTTTCAAGCTGCACACAGTAACTTAAGTAAAACGTCGAAAGTACGGTGCCTGAGTGGTACTATTGGCTTTTGGTGTATTTTCGTCTAGTTTCCCGGTACAGAATCAACTGATAATTATGTCACTAGACGTCCTTAAATTTGTCTTTTTATTAACCGTAATGTGGTACTAAAAAAACATATACGATACAATTTAGAAAATTTATGGTTACCTTGATAGCTTTGAAAATATGAAATATAAAAAATTAAAATGCATTCATTTATTCTTATTGTCTCGCCCTATGTATTATATTCAGTAAAAATGTAATTTATATATATAGAATTTGTGTATATATATAGAAAACTCTCACATATTAAAATCAACAAAAAGATTTATTTATAAAGAAAAGGTATATAAGAGTTTCAACATCCCAATGGGTACATGCCAATTGAAGTTTTTCATGTTACTTTACATACTGCGATTTATTTTTGTTTATTAACCCTTTGTAGTTGAAACCTTTCTTCCGAACAGAAACAAATTTTGTACAGCAGTGCCTGTTTAACTGTCACGCCGTCGGGTTCGTAATCCGACAGTTATCCGGGCAGCTAGATGTTTTAAAAATTGTTCGGCTTTCTTTTTGATTACGTTCGCTTTACTGAATCGTGCGAAACGAGAAAGAGGAAGACTTTTTATGAGTGAAATAATAGAAGAAAGTAGCTGAAGCAATTCCAGAGATTAGTAGGAATAAACCCGTGACAGTTAAGCGAGCAACAATTAAAGGGGTACTGCTGTATTTGCAGCAAGTATCTCCCTCTCAGACACACCAATTGTAGCATAGATTGAAAATATTGCGATTTACAGTTGTACATCGATTCCATTTTTGTGTTTGATTAGCTGATGATTATTTAACGGAATAAAAGAAAAAAAAAGAAAAAAAGAAAAACAGAAGGATAATAAAATACTTTAGCATGACGAAAATTCAGAAAAATCAAAATGTGACTCTCATTGAAAAGTTAAAGATATTACGATACAGTAATTCACAATACACAGTAATAAGTAATTCTATTAGTACAATATTCGAGAAGATTTTATGTGAAAAAATAAATCGAAAATGCAAAATAAAAATATTTTACTTTTTTCTTGTGATATTTGACTTATTATCGATTTTTACTAAATTGGAAATATTTGTTGTGAACATATTCGACAAACGTCCAAAACCAATTTTTTCAAAAAGCAAGCATCGAATGAAAAAGATCTACGTTTTTGACTTATCTTTTCATCATCATTTCGCTCTTCTAATTATATATAGTGTTATAATTATAATTATATAGTACTCTTTTAATTATAGTTATAGGAAGATTTTGAAAATCTTTCGAAGGGAACAGCGTGTTTGAACTATTTAATTTCAAAGCATCTTAGTTAAATAATTTATAGATAACACGTGGATAAATAATTTATCTGAACTTCTTGTATACCTTTTTTTCCTTTTCTTTCTTTTCTTTACAAAACAGCTCGAGTCGCCGTTAAGATTCATTCAAGGGATAGCTTTAGTGCAAAAGGTCAAAATACTCGCTCCCGTTTCAAATCATAGTTGCTTTTTTCTATACTTGCATTACCTCGTACGCATACAGTCTTGCTTTCATTTCCGTGTCTGTAATACATATTACACGCATGATATTTACACATTTTTTATTGTAGTTAAAAACCATGCTGTTAAAACGTGATATATCCTCTTTTATTTACCATTTGTTTTTTATGTTACTGACTAAAGAGGAATATAAATACTATAACATAAAATAGTCATGGAGAGAATGAACTAATTAGGTGCAAAAATATAAGGCTTTCAAAAATGTATAATAATTCCACAAACTTTTATTTGAAAAAAATAACAATCTGACAATTGATATTTTTGAAATTTTTAAATAAATAGCTAAAATGTATATAATTAATCGCAAAATCAAATAAGCAGCAAGCTTTATAATATGAGATTTTTATAAATTGCTTACTGAATTTTGATTGAAATTGATATAAATAAAATTAATTTTCTGAGCAATGCTAGGTCTATACTATGTACAATTTTAGACATTAACACAATATGTAATAACAATAGAATATTTATAATTGTGTATTTTGTTAAATAGCAAAAGGTAAAACAAATCCTGTTATCCCATCATACTTCAAGGAATATTTATAAAGATATCAAACATTTATCATCAAAATCTGTCAGATGCAAAGTAAAGTAATGTAAAATTCAATAAATTGAATTATTCTATAGAAAACACATTTTGTGGACCTAATGATTACTGGTTAATGGTTGAATTAAGCATAATTATTGGAAAATACTGTGGGTCGAAACGAAATTGATAAGAAGGCAAGGATGGTATAACTTCGAACAAGGTATAAAATATGTAGATACAAGCATAATGAGTATAATCTGAATCCAGTTTTAGAAATGACTCGATTAACGCCGTCTACAACACCCCCAGGTGGTTAGGGGTTATGTATTCATCTACACTGTAGTAATTTTATTTTATTCGTTTCCTATTATCGTTTACTATTCGTTTACTATTATATTTTATTATTACAACATTACATCGGTACCAATAATTTCTCTATAATAGTTATTAATTTTTAGATTTCAAATTTCATGGAAGAATTATAATCGGTTATATTATCTTTCCAGATGATGATTAAATTAAATTCATTTTGTGTCGGTTAATAACAATGATCTCTTTCTGATTATTGCCACTAATAGACAGCAGTGTAATGTCTCAAGTGAGTTTTTATACCGAACTAAATTTTCTATAATAGTAATATGAATGCTAATCGTTAGAATAAACTAAATGGTCTCCTTACATACTCTAAAAGAAAATTCAGTAGAAAATTTCGATTATTGTGATACATTTCGTTAAATTTCTTGCTCTAGATTTAAGTTGAATTAAATGAATAAGTGTTATTACTTTCGGTACAAATAAATTACCTGCACTTATTGTTTTTGTGACTTTACTTATGATAATGAAAACATATGATATTAAAAATCTGTTGTAGTCTAATAAAAATAATAAAGTATATTTCACGATTTCATAATTAATAAAATATATTGGTTGGCATGTTTGACATTTTTTAAAAACTTCTTTTGTAACCATATTTAATTTGCAGTATTCATAAAATTTTAAAAATGTGTAATATTGAATTAAAATTTATTTTTCTGTTCCTTTATTAGTTTTAATCATTTCTTTCCAATGATAATTTATTTTCTGCAAATATTTCTAGTTTTTAAATTTTCAATGTTCAATGCTTATTCTATAATTACGTAATGTGATTTTTTAACATACTTATTTGCAATATACAGATATAATATATATTAATAAAATAAATAAATGTTTGTATGTATCTACATCTTTATTGTATTTCAGTATAACATCATGATATTGATATCAAGTAGTTTACTGGTTTTCAGTTTAATTTCAGTTGCAGTAAGAAATCTTGATGAGATAATATTTTTCTCATAAATATAAAATAGTACGTTTATTAATTAAATGTGGTTCCAGAAACATCTATTTTCATATATTTTATTCGAGGATTTGTCGATTTTAATATTTCTTCGAATTTCATATTCCTCTTCCATTTTCAATTTCTATATGTCACAATATTATTATATAGAAATATATCATAAATCATATCATACAATAATGCAATGAAAAAATACAAAATTACCATTGCATAAAAATACATGCTTTCTGGAAATTACCTGAATAATGCAGTATATATATAGTATATTATTTCATTTTTCATATCAATTTCTACACGCATTAAAATATTGTCACTGCTACTTAGGTTCCAACAAAACAATTTTTTCGTTAAAAAATTGATTGTGTATTTGCATAAATAAAAATTCTGTGTTCAATTTTATCACAAGAACTTTTACGTTCCATTTATTTATTAAGACGTATTGTTTTTGCATTAATTTTACAAGCATTATTATATGTACTTCATCAGACTATATTTCTGTTATTATCTCGATTTTAGATTTCGAAAAAGAAATAACTTTGTAAGTGATTAATAATCATCATTATTTTCTACAAACATAATTCTTCTCATTTCAACATGGTCATTATCCCTAATGTTTTAAACCATGATATAGATTTATTTTCTCGTAGCACGTGATAATACACTATAAAAATATTTATTTATTTCTCAGAGGAAACGGATTTGCTCTTCCTATTATATGTTCATTTTTATTGTTTCTCCTATTTAAGTCAATTGACGAATAATGACGAATAATAGATTACATTCGTTTTGAACACAGACCAAGAATAATAGTTATTTTAACGAATTAATGAAAAAAAAATCATTAAGAAAATGTTAATTTTTATTCATATACGTTACATTATTGAACTTTCTAAAAATTCTTCCAGTACTTAAAAAATTCCAGTGTTTACTTGTTTTGATTACAAATAACCAGAAGTTTTGGATATTTTTTGGATAATTGTTTTTAGTTGCAGCTAAAATTTTATTTCTCTTAGATAAAATATCGTTACTATTAGTTATTGTTAATTTTTATAATTATTATATGGGTATCCATCAACGATGTCAAATTAATTATACAACGTACTAATCAATATAAGTAGAAAAAGAGTGAAATAAACACCGTGTTTTGATAATTTCAGTATAATATATTTACAATAACTAAAATAAAATTCTAGTCACAGTGTAATGATTATTCGTAGATAATAATCATTTTCGTTATAATTATCACTTTTATCCAAAAATAATTATCCGTTATCTGTAATGATTACCGGTAATGAAAAGAAATATAATCACTTACAATGATTGTAATTTGTAATTAAAATCATTTTAAAAAAAGGAATTGTTACACTATAACATCATTCAAGATTAACATTTTGTTTATTTTTTGTCCAGAACCATAATTGAGTTAACATTTGCATACCTTTCACTAAATTTTAAATTTATAATCAATAATTTTCATAACAATATTTTTAAGTTTGAACTAATGCACAAGGAACACACTAATATCCTAATTATTCATGGTGACTGGCAATGAGGTCCAATATTTCTCTTATAAATCTCGTTAGCATTCAATACACGTAAATTACAGTTAATCTTCTTTATTGTCATTTACAGTATTTGACAATAGAGCAACGTTTAATATATGGTATTGGTACGTCAAATTCAAACTTTGGGTTATATATCATACATCCCAATTTATTACAATTTGAGTGAAGTGTAATACACGGAAATGTAATAAAATTATTTTACACATTTATTAGATCTGCATATTATTAACATTGGAATTATTGACCTGTAACGTATACCTAGATATAAATAGTGTACTTAGATAATAATAATTAAGTGTCCATCTTATTTACAAATGTGTAAATATTTCGAAAAAATTGCCTGGCACGAAAAATACGTTTCTTATAAATTTTAAGGTATTAAGAAAGGCATATGATATTTGTTTGACCTTATAATGATTTCGAAATGCTGCATGAAGTCATCCTTAAATTTTATTTTAAAATAAGCAGCACTTTTCATTAGATATTTCTATAGTTGAAGTATTATATTAAAGCATTCGTAAAATACTATTTTTACTTTATTAAATGACCAAAATAGATATGCAATATCATTAATGGTTTCTAGTGTAAACCATTATCGATATACAGTGACTCACGAATATATTCGGACATCAGGGTATGTCTGAATTAATCAGATCGTATCGCAGATACTATTTTTTCTAGTGATAAGACATTTATTCAAGTAAACGTAGACATATGTTTCATGTAATAAGTTTGTATGGATTTGTTATAATAAATTATAAACAAAATGATATCCTGTTTTCACGTCACAAAAATATTCGGACACATTGTATGTTTACGATATTTCTCTTCCCGAGCAGTTAATGTTTTTGCAAGTTACCGATGAATGTTTACAGACATAGCTTTAACCGACGATGTTACCACAGTATCCCTCAGTATTGAGCTTGAAACACGTTGAAATGGATCGTAAAGGAAAGAATACATCGTTTGATTTACGTCAATTAATAATTTTTCATCGTGGGAAAGGAAAGTCTTATTGCGACATTAGTTCTTTACTTAAAATCAGTAAAAGTACGGTCTCTGACATTGTTAGGAGCTTTGAGGATGAAGATCGTATCGACTTTGTTCCTCAAACTATTCGACCAGCCATTCTAACTGCGAGAGAAAAAAGAGGATTGGTTCGAAAAATTAAAGCAAATCCACGATAAAGTGCTCCCAAATTGGCGATAGAACATTATGAAGAGACAGGAACACAAATTCATCCCGAAACAATTCGGAGAACTCTTACGCAATACGTGTACAACGGCCGTGTCTGTAGAAAAAAGCCTTTTATTAACGAGGCCAGCGAGAAAAAGCGTGTATTCTTCACACGAGAGTTCATTTTAAAGGAGGAATCATGGTGGGACAACGTTACATTTACTGATGAAAGCAAATTTAACATCCACAATTCAGATGGAAGAAGAATGGTGTTGCGGAAAGCGAATAAAGAGTTCCACCATCGAAACACGAGAGGTACCGTAAAACACGGCGGAGGGAGCGTGATGGTTTGGGGCTGTATTTCGTCCAAAGGAGTTGGCAATTTAGTTTTTATTGACGCCATCATGGACAAAAACTGTTACTTGCAGCTACTGAAAAGTAATTTATTAAATAGTGCAGAAAAAATGGGAATTCGTAACAATTTTAAGTTTTACCAGGAATAACGACCCCAGACATAAAGCACGCATTGTACAAGAATTCTTGCTTTATCGTTGCCCGAAAGTACTTCATCTTCCAATACAATCGTCGGATCTCAATCCGATTGAAAATTTGTGGGATAACTTAGATCGCAGAATACGAAAAACAACAATTAATTCAAAAGAAGGATTAAAGCAAAGGTTGCTGGGAGAGTGGACTGCTATCAGTACGAACTATTTGGAAAGGATCATTTATAACATGCCCAGCAGATTGAGACACGTATTGAAACAAAAACGGTCTGCGACAAAATATTAAAAAATGCGTTTATGTAAATAAATTGGGGTTATATAATGTTATTTATGCCAAGTGTCCGAATATTTTTGTGACGTGAAAATGGGATATGGTTTTGTTTATTATTTATTATAATAAATCCATTGTCTTTTCACTAGAAGAAATAGTGATACAATCTGCGATACGATCTGATTAATTCAGTCATACCCTGGTGACCGAATATTTTCGTGAGTCACTGTATGTGTAGTGTTTCAGAGTTGACATATGGAGGTGCCAAAAATTTAGGCTAAAGAGGGCTAGCTTATATTTATGGCTCCAAAAGAACATGGTGGCACATTAAATTCGGAAATTTATATTTTGATAGTGGTTCATACAAAAAAGGTCATAAATATATGTAGAAATATTTTTTTAAAAATGATTCAATGTTGACTTTACAAATCTGGCTATAAAAATATAAATTATCATTTAAAAATTTAATCACTATTTTCAAGTTACTTTTAAAATATTTCTCTGTGTCACCTGTATTTCTCGAGATTTTTACGTGAGCTTAGATAAAATGGATATACCGTAAAACCACGTTCCTATTTTGATAGAATTCACCATTTTTGATCATTGGCAAAACAAAAAATCTGAAACCATTTATTTTCATCTGTTTTGTTGTTCCAGTGTTAAATAAATAAGAGACAGTGTATTACTAACTTCCATTTTGATTTCGTTTCTCGTTTCATTCGGATTTTCCATTCGTTTTATATACAAAATTTATTTTCATATGAAATATTTCATTTTATTTTCTTCGTATCATATTCTTTGGAAAGACACGTCTACGGTTTTATTTTATTTTAGTTGTAATTTAAAAATGATCGGAATTTCAAATGTATAACAGAGGAAAGTCGACAGATTTTATGCAACTACTAATTTGAAGAAGTCTTCTTCTATATGCCATGATGGCTCGAGCTCGTATACTTATGTCATATATTCGAACCAAGCATAGGATGAAGTTCAGTTTCAAGCAAAAATAGTTTACAGCAGTTTTATTTCGATTTCAAAGGAACCATTGTGATTACTTCATAGGAAATCAAAGTTTTATTTTTACAGCACGTTGGTTTGATGTAACGAGAAATTTAATTATTTATACCTGTTGGAACTGTGAATTATGTTTTTAAATAATGTTATTTTATTTACATTCTTGAAATATTTGTAATGTTAAAATTTTTGTAGCTTCATATTTTTTATTGTTATTCAGATTTATAGTGTAAATAGTTAGTTATTGGGCACCCAGTCATTTACGATTAAAATTTATTTAGTTATTTAATCTTATGTGGTTGAAACTTTATTTTATTGTATGAAGAAGGATAGTATAACTAATTACCATATTCCTTTTAATTTGAAAACCAATAAGTATCTATGGTTTAAGTGTGAAATATAATGAAATATTATTGATAAACAAATGAAGCGAAAAATATGTTATATGTATGTAATTTCCAAATCACATAGTATTTTAAAGGATAAAAATAATTCTGTAATATCACATAATTTGTATTTCTTGATCAGACGATTCTATGACTTTGTTCGTTCTCTATAATTATATAAAATATTTTTAAGTATTTCCTTTTTTTTGAAAGTACTGTTTTTAGTTCAATTTTACAAAAACTTATAGTAATAAACAATTTAATTAAATACATTAATATGCTTTTATTATTAATAGTTATGAAGAAGCTATGAATTTCAATAATACAGAATGTGTAATATATAATACATTAATTTATATTATATTATCATTCACTAATAAGCATAATTAATTTGAAACTAATGTGTAAATCTTAATGATTGGTAATGCATGTACATTGGTAATGCCTTGTGTATCTAGCAACTGAAACGAGATTAGGGGAAATTGAAATTGGTTATCACATTTCGCATAATTTTGTGTGATGTGTGTCATATTTCATAGAAATCTATTACTAAATGATAGATAACTTGATTACATTAAATATGTGCAATTAATATGTGTACTGTTTTTGTAGTTAATTATGCAATTGAGAGGGTGAGTCATGCAATATAATATTTCAAAATAACTTTTAAATATTTACTCTTGAAATAATATTTGAGACAAAGTTGCACAGTTTCGAAGAAAATATTTGTTAACTATGTTCACGATATATTTTTAATTATGTGTTTATCAGTAATAACTTGGAAATAAAGTGAATCAGATAATTTGGATATATAGGCGCGTTGCTGTGGCAGAGAGAAAGAGAGAGAGACTGATTGAGTGAGAGGGGTGGGAGAGTGAGAGGAAGGAAATTACATGACTCACCCTCTATATTTATTGCTATTTATTGTTATGATAAGAGGTATGTTATGAGAGACAAAAAAGAATTTTTGTTTTATTTTAAAATATGTCGCAATTTGAAGTTATAAAAGCGTATGTGTAACGCCTGTATAACGAGGTCTGAAATTAGCGGAAACTGTAGCTTTTCTTCTATTTGATCAAAACAGAAATACGAACAATTTTCTTACTCTTTATGAACGTAGTTAGTCGATGAATCTTTAGAAATTGGAAAAAGTTGAAAATTGTTAAAGTGAGATCATTTTGAAAAGAAAATCGATGTTTTTGAGAAAATTGTACGTCTATGTGTACAAAGTTTATTTTATTCTTATTTTATTTATTTTTTAGGTTTACCGACTAGTACATATGTCATAGTATATTGTATGCAAAATTTCGAGCGAATTGGTAACCTAATTTTTGAGATATGTTTCGACATAAAACATAAAATGGTTTCGAGAAGAACGCGTTTAAAGTGTGCTGCGCGCTCGCATACTTGCATGCAATAAACATGAATAATAAAAATTTGGAAATGTATTCTGGAAATATCGTACTATTAGTTAAAGCAATAAAAAAAAAGATGGATTTTTTTCGATTTATATTCTAATCCTAATTCTAATTTTTCTTTTGAATTACAGACTTGCATGTAATATATTAAATCATTTTCGAAAATATTAATTTATTTTTTGACTAATTTAATAAATATTTAGTCGTTTAGTCATTCAATAAATAATAGCTTTACTATGCTGTTATATATAACAAAGCAACGAAAGAAAAAAGAAAAACATATCGATACTGAAACATTAGTATCTTTTTCAGACTCAAAGCTATTGTACTTATTTTTGTTACCACTATAAGGAAGCCTTTTACATAAGTAAATAACAATTGAAAAATTATATTTAAGAAAAATAGTTATTCATAAAAAAAGGTGCTAACGATTTTCACTTTCATACAACTTCAAAATATTTATGTCGAATTGTTTATTAATAATCATACAAATGGTATTAATTATATGATTGCATGAATCATGATATGTTACAATTATACGATATTATAATTACATGTTAATTCTGTTTCAGGTGGAATCCATCTGTCCTTTGACTCTCGGAGTTGAACTAGAGAAGATTTTAAGATTTGATTCACATAATTAATCCAAGTGTGTTGATCGTGGTTGACTATTGTCGAATGAAATTACGAAGAGGAATATATAAATAAATGGGAATGAAAGTACGGAAAATTTGTTGTATCTGCGTAAAAGTGTCAGTCGATGGGAGAGTTCAGGATAAGTCGTTCTCATCGATCCTTCATAATTTTAAGTAAACATTTAAGGATTCAATGTTATTCTATGATTTTTTAACGTTATGTAAAGGAAAATAAAAATTTTTTAATTCTGTCTCGAGAACTGTTAGAGAAATTATTTTTTCTAAAGCAATGGATAAATTTGGAAGTTTCGTTGGTACATGGAGCAAGCATGTAACAATATGGCGTGTATATTACATTATAATATGTAATAACAAAGTTACATAGCAATATTATAGTATACCTGGTTTCTTAACCACGAAACGCAACGATGCAGAAAATACTCGGAAACGAATTGATTTGTCCACGAGGATATGGAGTTTAGTTGTCACTCGATTAGAACGTTGCTCAAATGTACGAATGATTTTTTGAATGTTGTATCGAAGTCATGTAAAGGATTACTTTTATATGTGACAAAATAAATTTTTAGTAAATTAGAATTATTCGTTTTCAATTACCCTTTAAATACCAAATGTAATAAAAGTTATGTAAAACAATAACCTCTACCTAGTCTCGTGTCGTTTACCTTGTTGCTATTGTATTATTAAAAAGTTAAATTTATAATTTCACAAAATTATATTTTACATTTGATTGTTTTTACATTACACTTATTACAAATATTTTGAAAACTCTATTGAAAATTTGAATTAATTTAATTTAACTGATTTATAAGTTTATTTAATTGCACTAATAGTAATAAACTACTATACTATAATAAATGGATATAGGTTCTACTATAGTATATATATTAATAATTATTCCTTTAAATATTGTTCTATCTGTGGTGAATACATAAAATTTAAATTCATAAATTTTTATTTTCTCTATAGCATAATCTCTTATATAATTAATGAAAAGAATATTTTTATGTTTTAAAATGAACATAATTAAGATGATATAATATATATTAGAATATATACACGTGTAATATCATTTTCCATTATTTAATTATGATTTGGAATTATTTCAATACAAAACAGTTTTGCGAGAAATTTCATATGACGCACAATGAGTATTTGTGAATTAAAGATGGTCTTAAAATGTTTGTTTTTTATTTTTAATATTTGCCTCGCAATGGCATTTAAAAAAAATCGGAATTTTTTATTCTACTGTGAGTTAAATATTGTAAACTAGATATAATTAATAATTTCTAAAACAATGGCAATGTTCTTCATTATTTTGAATAATTTTAAAATTTTCCTTTGGAATTTAAGAGAAATGGTAACATATTCCTGATGGTCAATAATAGTATGGAAATTAAGAAACTAATTAATTTATTTGATATATTTATTTTTTATTGTAATAATTTAATTTTTCTACAGTGTGCTGCTAATCCATCATAATGCTGTGGAACTTGACATATTCACATATTTGTATTTTTTAAAATTTATATTAATTTCATTAATATATTATGTTATGCTTCAATCATGAATTAACTGGTTCTTAAAAAATTTTGATATTTTCATAAAATATGTTTGATAGTATGAGTTTATTACTCTTTCAAACAATTTGTCTAATTATTGACAATTTTTCTCACATAAATATTTATATAAGTTTTGAAATGATTTTCAGATTTTGAAACAGAATAAACAATTAGAATCCTCTATACTAAGCAAACAACGTTTTTACAAATTTTTTACTACAAACTAATTTATTACAAATTATCGTTAACAAAAATGTATATAACGAATAACTACTAAAATAATTAAATTAAGTTTGTTAGAAATATTCTTTCATATAGTACACATGTATTTCTTATGTTCTCCTAATCTTGTCTTTCTCTTCCTTGATACTTTTTGTTATTAGTATTAGGAATAGAAATGTTTGTAAGTATCGACTTCTATCTTAATTTTCATTAAAATTTTCATATTTTTTTGAAATCATTAACTAACCACTAACTATAGAAATTACTATACCTTATAACGCAAAATAAGTTACGTAGTGATTTAACTTCTCCAGGTTAATAATTATTTAATCGTGCAACTATGAATAGGAGATTTAACAAATTAAATAATTTTTTCGTGTCAGTATTTCATCAACAGATATACATGTTAGTGATCATAAGAAGCAAACCTTTTATTAGGAAGAGTGGGCAGATCATATACCCAAAGCTGCATTTGATCTCGAGTTTCTGGGATCTGAAACTGCGTGGCGCTATTGTCCCTCACAGTCCTGTTATCGGAGTTGAACCCTCGCCATATTCACTCCGTGGTCAAATCCTGTATAAATAGTGTCCCTATTGTTTAACCCTCTATCTATGGCGGTGTTGATCAGTGTTGATTGGTGTACGAAACAGATGAATTACGAGTGTACATTTTTAAACTTGTTTAAAATATAATATACAATTAATTATAATCATACGTATATATGTCCGGATAATTAAATTCCAATTAAATAAGGTGAGTAATTGAATTAGCAGCGAAGTTGAGGATTAAGAATGCATGAAATACCAAGCGAATAATATTTTGGTTTCCATAATCGTTTGATCTCCCGCTAGGTTAATATTTGCAAAAAAATTATTTAAAAAAGGAGTTTATTAAGCAATAACTCATATTTCACATAGTAAACTAATATGAAATATTAATGATTTGTTTATTAAAATAAAATGAGATCAGAATAAATTCAACATTTCATAGTTGTCAGACCTAAGAGCGAATATTTTGTAATAGCATTAATATCTAATGGTAACAATCGTTGTAAACTTACCTTATTTCATATCATAGTAACCCCTCATCTATGATTTATTACATTAAAATTCGTGATACGATGATATGCACATCAGTTATTTCCTATTTTTGAAATTTATCTTATTAATTTAATCTATGAAATGCCAGTATGACATTTCCCTCAGGTCCCTCACAGAAGAATGCAAAATTGTTATATCCAAAATTTTAATTAAATTAGGTATGATGGATTCGAATACATCGTACATGCAGCAGCATACTCGTAAATCAGTGAAGCTTAAAAGTACAAATGTTCCAACTCTATTAACAGTAATTTGAGGTATTTCAATCAATATCCTTTGCTGGATAGCCCAGATGATGTTTTGTAAAGAAAATGATCGAAATATTAGAAATTGACAGTAAATTAGTAATAAGTGTGAAATAACGAATCAAGATGAAGTAACGAATTAACAATATTCTTTATTTTTTTGTTTGACAGTAAATATATGTAACTATGAACTGCCAACAGTCTTGATTATATGATATCAACAGTGGCCACATCTACTTAATAATTTGTGAACGTGTTGTCTAAGAATTTATTATCATTCGTGATGAATTGTGAGGCATGAATATTACAGTCAATAACATTATGGTTATAGTTATATAATATTACAGTTAATAAGTTATATCTTAACTAATTTACTATATATACATAACTTGTAATTAGATTGTGGATATCTATACAAAACTCGAGATATATAATATATGTGCAAGATATATGCAATTTAAATGTAAGAAATATATGGAGTATAATTTTAGGTACCAACAAAATATTTTATTTATTTATTATAATTTAAGTTATAATTATATCATAATAAAATGATAGAAAACAAATAATAATATTGCCTACGTCTATAAATAAACAAATTTTTTTAATATAAGTTATTAAATGAAAAACTGTTAGTTTTCTTCGTTTGACCCATTTTTGCATGTAGAATCATTATTTTATTGGTTGTGTCGCGATTTTGAAAACACCCTGTACAAATATATCGTGTATGTTGCAATTATTATCCGAGGTCCTCAGAGATAGCGTGATACTCGTAACTAATTCAGAATTAATTACTGTTACATATAAAAATATCTATCTAATTTTTCGTATTAATTCATTACACGAATTTATTCTTATTCGATAATTCGTATAAACAAATTAAAAGCAAATACTGTTAACCTATCCCAAATTGTTACTGTTCTTTATTCCTAATATTTTGAATAAATTTTTGAACGAAAATTCGAACGTATATTTATATAATATGTTTCCCTTATTTTGAGTTATAAAGAAATTTTAAATAGTAAAATTTGGATGTTAAGACCTGAAACATCTTACTGTTTTCCTTCATGCTACTTTAATTGTTCTTCTTTACAGGGTGCTGTGTTATCACTATACAGTGATCATCTTTCAATGAAAATTAAAATCTTCCGTTAGAACACGCAGACACTTTCTTTAATCATCTTTTTTCCTTGTTTTAGTGTACAGAATTATCCCTTACCTTTTCACGAGTTACGTTTCGGCAGCGGTAAGACAATTTTTCATTGAACTCACTAGCGCCACCGTGGCTCATATCCTTAATAAATGTTTATCGTAAATATCATATATATTGTTGAATTATTTTCTAATTTTACTGATATAATCATGGAATTTTCTTCTTAGTTGTGTTTTATATTGTTTGCATAATATTGTTTTCACAAATTTTTCATGAACAGTTAAAATACGATCATGTATTCATTAATCATTTTGTATAAAATCAGTTCGCAAACTATCTCGTTTGAAAGAATCAACTTATCCTTTTTTCTGTCCCTTTTTGCATCTTCACGTTTATTGTTGGAATTCTTCTTGTCATTTTACCTTTACTCTCTTTTTTCGCCCTCCTCTTCTTTGCCTATCTCTTTGTCTCTCGCCACCCGTTTCGCATACACTCACTGTTTATCTGCTTTCTTGTTAATCCCACGTTTTCTCTCTCTTCCTACCTAACGAGTGTTTGGCAAGAACTTTGACCTGGTCGTTGTACGTCACGGATGCTTTAGCAACAATTATACGTGTGTGCGGCCATGCGACACATGTACATGTATATATAAAATGTAATTCACGAACGATCGACCGTAAATTGCCGGCATACCCTCTACTTAAGTAATGAGCAAAACTTCGAGTTGTTGGCCCATAACCTGTCTCTGTGAGCTTCAACACTCGTGTAGATTATAACGATAATATATAAAGAGGAACAGTCAGAGAAAATGCTCGTTAAAAATGAAAAAATGGGAAATCCTTTTTGTGTGATGTATCCTGAAAGAGGGAATATGGGTATATCTCATTCCTTACCCGAAAAGTAATAAAATCTAACAAATTTTACTTTTAAAATATTACACGTTTTCGTCTTCTTATAAAATGGATTGTTTAATCATTATTAATATGTACAGTAATTATTTTTTTTTATAATAAATAAGCATTAATGCGAAATTAATTATTCAAACTGTAGTAGTAAACTGAAATTTTTAAGTATAAATTACAAGCAAATGTCATGTATGTACTCCCGTGGATTGACTATCTGCTATATAATCAAATCGGGCACCTACAACTCATAACGTGTGGCAACATCCAAGCATTGGACAACCGAGCGGAAGACAGCCGAACAATTTGGTCCTTCACGCCCGTCTACAGCACAGTTGGTCTTACAACCCAACAACGTGCCTGCCACGCGAACTGAGCATCAGATTGGGTCCGTAGCAACTATCCTTTCACGATACGAATTTCAAAATCCTTGTTAATCGAAATTTGGTTACTTCATACCGAAACAACAATTCGATAAAGTGAAAACAGAAACTGAAAAAAATTATTGCAAAATTAACATAAGTATCTTAAAAATTTATCACGTATAAAAATCGAAATATTTATAAATATGGTTTGACTTCTGGCTTTGTATGATACATATATATTCCCATAGATGACGGTTAACATTTTAAAAAATTCAGAAGGTACCTATGTTTGTACGACTTCATGTACTCATGTATATATATTTTCTTGTATGCAGCCGAGTGGATCCTAACAATAACAATTTAGTACGAAGTTAATTACATATAATGTAACAGCAGTAGCTAATAATAAATGAAAACGTGTAATTTTGACTATTGTAGCAAAATACGACATAGTCAAATAGTTCAACAGATAACAAAATATAAAATTATTGAAGCAGACATTAAGACATCAGTTTTTTAATTTTTATCCAAATAAATGAATCGAAAATGAAATTATTCTATTGGCAAAAAATTCCCTTAGTCAAACAGAACGTGACTCTTTATGGAAAAATAAATGGAAAATATAGAATACTGTTCCGTTGCGGAACAAGGAAGACACGTTACGGTCTTCCAACAGCCAGGTCTTTAGGGTCAAACAATGTGGCATCGGAATTTTCCTATCCATGCCTTCAGCATGTTTGAATGCTTTTACCTTTATTCTGACTTCTCGTGTCACGGAACACGAGAATCCTGGAATTCCATAATTTAACGAAATTAGGCGACGGCTCTTAAAACTTGGCTGACAATAGGCCTGAGGGCTCCACGTGGTCCGCACACGTTGGAAGCCTCAGGCCCTAGCTAGGGGCCATAAACGGTCGATGGGGTCACCAGCGCGCGGGTGATCCCCACGTACCTCACCTTGGAGGAGAGGATTTCCTCCAGTACCGTCTACCTTTTGGGGGAACCTTCCCTTCCTCTAAGGTGACCGATTCGCGGACCAAGGGAACGCCCTTGGTCATATTAGCTAATTTTATTTGGCGAGCTGCCGATTTCTCCTAACACCGATCTTAGAAAAATCGAGGAGCTCACTTCCTTTCGAATTATCGAAGACAGCACTTCTCTTCGAATCGTCGGAGATATCAGTTCGCTCTTGAATTTGATCCAGCAGTTCGATCGTAAAATTCAATCGAGTCGATACGTTCTCGAATTTCGGATAGGGCAGTTCAGACCAACCTTCGAAGCGTGCCCTACGACTGTCACGCGAGAATTTTCTCTATGTCATAAATTGCAGACAGTAAGAGGAAGATTTAAACAGTTGCCCAATATTAATTTGGCGGGCAACACGTCGAGGTCGCGAGACGGATTTACAACCCGTCCGAATCCATCAAAGGTTCAATCGCGACGCAACAAATACAATATTTTCATGCAAAACGATTTCGAGGATCCATTGAATATTCCGTGCATTTACACATGTAACTAATGTAAGGTAGGCTTTAATAATTCAGCTCTGTTATCGTTACAAATTATTACAATCCTGAAATTGCATTTTTCAATGAAAAGTGTTACAAAAATATTTTGTCCTTGAAGTATTTTAGCTGTATTAAATATATATATACATATCCAAAAAACTTTCAGAATAAAATTTTTTAAAAATAATTTGTCTGAGAATATTTTTGTCTGAAAAATATTTCACCTATTTTTACGTAAAGTATCCTCTCTTACGTGATTATGCAGTGTTGTTTCTTCACTTAACAAGTAAAATATGTATATTAAACAGAGAATAAAATTATGAAAACGAAAGTTCAAAGACAAGATCATATAAAAAAAAAAACTTCGAAAATAATTTCATTATATGTTTAATATTTATAATATATTTATGAAAAATATGAATTATGAAGGTACCAGTATATACAATAAAAAATTGTCTTAAGTTACTTCAGCAGCAGAAGGTGGATCAGTTGTATAATAAAACTTTTATTTTGAATTAGTGATTAAATTTTGACTATTATTATATAACTGTATTCGAACACCTATTCACAAACACAACGACCAAAAGTGCACGTTCATAATAAATATATTATAAATATTATATACATATATCGTTGAATTGTTTTCTAATTTTACAAATAATTTTCCTTTCCTGTATATACGTACCATATTTTATAAAAAATTTCAATTTAATACGTTCATTTTACAGTTAAAACCAGCAAATGTAAACGTTCGTTTCGTATTTTCATATAATTTCATATGAACGTATGTTGAAAAGTTAGATTAGCTAAGCCAGCCCTGCTTAGAAAATAACAAATATAAAATAAAGTCTCGTTAACCAAGATAATTGCATCTTTAGTTTTCCTACAGTTATACACAGACCTAATGCAACCATTTGTACCGAACCCTAACCGTCTTTACTCTTCATGGTTTATTATCAGCCACGTGGGAACGTTGCCAGGTGTCTACAGCTTCATAAAGAGCGTTGAAAATAACATACAAAGCCTAACAAAGCTTAGGAAAAAGTCGGCTAGCTTAATCCGCTGTTCGTGGAAAGAAATCATAAATCGTGTCACGTTAGAACTGAATACGTGGCACTCTTGTTATGTCCACCACCAAAGGGATGTAGAACAAAGCACAATTCTTTAAGTTCCCACCTAACTATCTCTTCCAATGTAAGACTTCCGTACATATGTATATCACGATGAACATATATACAATTCATCCTCTAATTTGACACACACTATCACGATTCCTAAAGATATGAATCTGTTAAGTATTCTCAAAGATAAAACCTCAGGTAGACCCTGGATTGTTGGACTGTGGATTACAAATTCTACAGCCTGTTTGCATTCTAACAATACTCGAATACACGATAAACTGCTGATAGGTTTGCCACTTACACAAAAAAAAGGAGAAAAGGGACGAATGGTGACATCATGTCGTCGAGGTAATTAGTTTTCGATACACAGAAATGTCGCTATTAACTTATTTCTCTAACACGGATGAAATACATCTTTTCTTTCTCCTCTTTTTTTTTGCGTTTTTATTTTTCTCTTTTCCTGTAATTGCGACACCAAACAAAAAATATTTAGCGAGTATAGGATGCTTCGTTTCGCAAGGGAATCCTAAATTATAGTGTATGTATCACTAATGGTATACTGAATATTTCAAAGTGGTACGCGAGTTAAATTATGTCAAATTTTTAACACTAATCGTACCGGTGCTTACATATAGCTATTCTTACCATAAGGGATCAAATGACCCCTCGTGATACATAAGGTATGCAAAGAATACTTCTCGGCAAAAAATAAGTTAAGAGAAAGACGGAAAGCGAGAAATTAAACAATCAGATAATTTACGAATTTACAGAAAGGCAGATGTGCGAAAGTGATAACAATAAATGTACAATTAGAAAGTAAATTTTGAAAAGGGTCATTTGACCCCGCTTGGTACGTTTAGTGTTAAATTATAATATAATATATGTATATAATATTATTATGTAGGATATAGCAAAAGTGGTATATGGCTTAATCACATATTGGTTGGATGATACGCGAGGAAAGAGGATTGAAACTATTATGTTATTATTCATGTTGTTATTCATGAAATGTTAGATAAAAGTGTCACGAAGGCCTCGAGACGAATTGTTCTGCAGTAGTTTCAAGGGCTCTTTTACTACTCACTCAGCCTAGCTCGAGACAAGGTAATCCTCAGTGGTCGAGAGCTGGAATATTCCCACAACAGCAGCGTTATTTACTCTAAGCTATCAGGTGAAGATTTACCAATCACAATTTATGTTGTTATTGTTATTATTATTATTGCATATTTCGAAATTGTTCTCGTCTTATTATTTTCATATTATGAAATGATCGATGAAAAGGTACTACCCCGGTGGCAACAAGCATAAATGAAGCTCCATTTGTTACGAGATGTTACGATCAATAAGCCACCTATGAACTTTCATAACTTCTGGTGGTTAATTAAGTTACAACATATACAGGGTGAGTCACTAAATACTGTCTTTCAGGTTTACGTCTTTATTGCTACGCTTAGCGAAAAATGTTTAACAATGTTTTATATGGTTTCGAGGGGGACACATTTTGATGGCACTAGTTTCCTTGTGTGTGCATGTCAAGAGGATATTTGAAGGTCATTGCTGTTTGCTTAAATGGAATCTGTTGAAAATAAGATACGTCTTAACATATCGAATATACAAAAATTAATCTGTCAAGAGAGATAGATATATCTTTAAACTATGCGTCGAAGAGGTTCCGGGAATGCGTGAAGTGTTTATTTCACACGTTAGATAAGAATTAGGGGACCAGGACGAGCTGCAATCGCAAACCCTTTTTCTTCACTTTAGTTTTGTCTCTCTACGCGAACAGTCAGAATACTTGAGATATACCTTCCTTAAGAGAGAATAAACATAATTATAATATAACGATAGTTGTTTCTTTTTACCCATAATCCCAATAGAATCAAATATTTTTTATTACATGAATCGATGCATTTTGACATTATTTATAAAAAAAAAAATATTGACTTCTTTATATTAACAAGTTATTAGTATAAGAGATATTATAAAAGACAGTATTTAGTGACCTAAACATGTATATAATTTTATTTAAATATAATTATTTAACCCTTTGCACTCGACGACTTTTTGGCTAGAGAAGAGTAGAAATTCAAAGACTCTCAGCTAAAAAAACAGACGATACTTTTTTAAGCACTAAATAAAGAATTGTAGAATTATTTGATTTCGATACCACGCACACTGTTACATTACATTAAATTTGATATATTAATTAATATCGATCTTCCAAATTTGATGAAATGGTGACTAAAGATCACCTCTCGAGTGCAAAGGGTTAATAAATAAACAGAGATATAAACTGTTGAATGACTAACGATTCGTTGGCCCTTAGTCACTAGAAGGACTTGGCTGATAAACGCAGGCCAATTTCAGAGTCCAAAAACAATTGACTCATTCCTACTTTCTTTAAGAGCCAATATGGTCATCTTCACCCCATCAAAAACTGACATTATATAAGCACCCACAAAATTTGCGAAAAGTCAGATTCAGTCCAGTTTCAGTTCAGTCAGTTCTAGTTTCAATTTCTGTTTTGTTTTTTCCTCTCTGCCGATTTGTATTTTTCCAACGTAGCCTTGTTGCTAGAACCCGTATTGTATATTGAAATCCGGGTTCCAACAAAACTATAATCGTTATTCGTTTTAATAGTAAAGTATAATAATGCAAAAACTATAGTACAAGAGACTAGGAAAATATACGTTTCGAATAACAGAATATTCGAACGATGAAACATTCCAATATCAATAAAAGAACGTCTTACAATTAGCATAAAATTACTATAAAATATTGCAGGTTGTAACTATGCGATATGGAACAATAAAAAGAAGAAACTAGGTATTCACTTTAGTAATATCGATATTAAAATAATTAAATACTACGAACCAAGATAAATGAAAGAAGTTTTGGGTTTATAATTTTTATTTTTTGATCTTACTTTTACTTCTTACTCGTTGTACTACATTCACTGGACTGAACTGGAATATTTGACTCTCTCATCGTCGCACATAAACAAACATGCATAGTCCTTAGGTTTTACCGCTCTCCCGAATGCTCTTGCACATCAGAGATTATATACATTACACATTTTAACATAAAAAGTATAATTTAAGAAGATAGAAAAATATACTGCTCGAATAATATTGCAGAAAATTCGAGTAATGAAATATTTGAATATTAAGATATTTGGATACTATGGATATCGATGCTTGAGATTCTATGCTAAACAATTACGATAAATAAGTTTAAGGCATTACGTGATAATAAATTTAGGAAAATTAATTCAGAAGAAATGAGCAGATTCTAAATACTAAAAAGAGAAGTATTAAATAGCCACTGATTTTTGAATTGTAATTCAAACTTGATCAAATTTCGACAAATTCTATTAAATTATTTTGCAAATTATTTTAGTTGCGAGTATTGGTTTTATACGTGTGAGTGTGAGTGTCGTAGAATGAGTGAGAGTCTTTCTTGCCTATAGTTAGGAAGTCTATGGTGTAAATAAGATTTGTGAGCGAGACAAAGAGTGAGAGTAAAAAGAGAGTGTGAAAAGAGAGAATTAATTTATCGTTTTAATAAATTGTGTTTATTGCGTTATTTTCTTTTGAGTAAGTATACTTTGTGTTTCTTCATTGAAAGATAAAAATATTACTGTCCCATTCTACTCACAATAATAAATTGTAATAAATAATTATGCGTAATAGCATTATTTTAGAAAATGGATCCTATTTTCTCACGACGCTGATATGTAGCATGATTAACAGTTTATATTAATCAAAGTCGTCGTGGTAGTAATACTTATTGATGTAGGCTTGATGTCTCTTTAGTTTTATTCGAACGTATAACATATTTTTGTTTACAATCCATTAGGAGATTGATACATTTGAGATCACAGCTTTGTTAAAAATTACAAATATCATTTAATTATACATTTTCCTCGCGTTATTGTATAAAATACTCGTATTAATTATTTCCCGTGTCGAAATAATTATGAATATGTATTCATCGAATAAACATTGAGAAGGTTAATGGCAAATTATATATTTGCAGTACGCTTGTGTGAAACTCGATACTGAATTACTACATGAATGTAACAAAATGGAATTATTAAATAAATTTCCATTTTTAATTGGAGCAACCCGTGTTATCTTGTATCGAATTGATCATTTATTACAGAGCACATTTTTTAGAAGAATAATAACATAAAGTAATAAGTAAATATTGTATTAAATAAAGTAATATAAATTTATGTATATGTAGATTTGTCCACCATTTTATATACTGTATTTTTAATTGCTTTTTAATCAACAATGTTTTCAGAACGTTTTTCTCATTTGCAAAAAAAATAAAAAATGTTTTGGTAAAATTTAATATTTTCTTGGGAATTCATAACATAACTGTATAAAAACTTCTGAGAATTACAATTTTCAAATAGCTATCCACATAATTAACTATAATAACCAATTAATATAAGGATGTTAATATGAATATTATCTAATCTCGTTAACACTAGTTGTGGTAGTGGTTACATCGATTTTTAGGTATATATGTGTTGGGATGAGTGGAACAAGTATGCATGAGATTCCAATATGTAACGAATTCAGGTTATTATGATAAATGAGTATGCGTGCAATGATTGAGATGTGTGTGAATTGTGTATGTCAATGTAATGTATGAAGAAGAAAGAGAAAAGAGAGTGATTTCGGATACGTTAGTTTCAATTGAGTTATAATAGTGAGAAGTCGTGTGATAGAGTAATTGTGAGAAATTAATTATATTAAACGTTATATTTGTGTTTTATGATCTTTCTAATTAAATAAAGAATTGTTCTTGTTGTTTGTTATTAAAATTTCATGCACACTAACACTAGTGAGATTCGAAATAATACTTGATCAGTTTTATTAAACATTAGTATAATGCTATTATAAATGCAAGATAAGTAAAAATATAAAAATAAAATTGCATACTTTTACTCAGTAATTCGATACTACAGAACATTCCTTTTCCAAAATATTTTGTTTTCTTTGAAATCTTGTAAAGTGCACTTGAATGTACCATTATTTGACAAAAGTATTCCTAGAAAGAGAAGAATGACAAATAGTAACGCCAATTATTTAATATAGTAACATCTGAGTAAATGTATAAAAATATAATGTGTTAGAATATATTAAAATTGTCTGTAATTTCGCGAATTCGCTTAATAAATTGTTTTATTAAAAGCAATGTAAGGAAAAATTCATTTCAAAAAGGAAATTTTAATTCTGATTTTAATCTTTATTATAGATATATTTATTACTATATTAGCCATTTTAGTTATTTTCGTGATTTTATTAGATTATAAAAATTTATGAACGAATGACATATTTTTTTATTATTAATTGAAGTGAAATTATTTTTTTTTCAATTTTGGTATAAATGCAATGATGTGTGTCACTATTACTAGTTATACGAAACCAATTGAACCTTGTGTCACTAGTTCAAAGTTAATAAAAGTTTGCCTGTAAAGCATACCAGGTTACACACGAAATAATTTCTTTTTTGCGGAAAATATCTTTGAGGGCGTAAAATCAGCTATTAATGTTTAAACTCTTTTGAAACGAGACCTCGAGAGGAAAATTTTTTACGACAGGGCGACAGAGCACTAAAAGTTTCACATTTTTTAACTAAAAAGTTTCCCTCTATCTCGTATCGTTATAAAATTAAAAAAAAGAAAGGAAAAGGAAAAGCGTACTGTAACTTGGAGTAATGATTCCATCTCTTTAATATAATATACTACAAACTAGAAAATTGTTTTACCTATAACTTATTGCACTTTACAAAATATCATTAAAAATAATAAAGTTTTTTTTG
Source organism: Eufriesea mexicana (assembly GCF_001483705.2). Taxonomy (NCBI): domain Eukaryota; kingdom Metazoa; phylum Arthropoda; class Insecta; order Hymenoptera; family Apidae; genus Eufriesea; species Eufriesea mexicana. The sequence continues at coordinate 42,580 of NW_016909960.1, forward strand.
AAAAATTAAGAAATACAACAGGAAGAGACTTTTTATTTCCTTGAAATATAGCGTCACTGTATACATGTATCTACTAGAGACAATATAATATTGAAATATAACCTAACCACTTCTTATGGTAATTTTGCTTCTTCACCTTCTCAGTTCACCGAAAATTGAAAATTCGTTTCATTTACATAATATCTGCAGAATCAATTCAGACACATTCAATAGCATTTTTAGAAAACATTCCATACCACCCACGCAAATTTTTTTCTCTTTCACAGTCTAAGCTCAACACATATTCCATCTCACCAAATTATAAACATTAAAACACAAGAAAGAAAGCGAATTCAATTTAATAAAATATTTTTGGAAAGAAAAAAATTACAGGAAATAGCATTTAAAAATGGAAATTATAATTTATTTAGAACTAGAATGAAGAACAAGTAAGCCGTTCATAATCTAAACCGCTGAGATATTCGAAATATATCCACACTTGGGAATTACGTTATAATCCAATCTCAGCCTCGAGTGTTAAGCCAAGCATATGTGAGGTTAAGTTTGTGTGAACGAAGAACCTCCACTATAAGTAACGGTCCCGCGAGATAGCGTCACGTGAGTGTAGTAATCGTCTCGTATAAACAGGAAGATGATTCAAAAATAAGATGCACGAAACAGCGAAGATTAAATGATTTTAGAAATGTTATTATGCTATCAAAGAAATATTTCAATCGGCTAAACTTTTATACTTGTGCAAGGTAATGAACCGAAGAGTTACACAGAACTAGGAATAAATAATTACGTATTAAATGTTTATAATCTCGCAATGTTTCGAACTGAATTTTATTCGAAAAAATTGTCATGAATAAATAAGAAAGCTGAACAGTTTACCTATAATCTAAATCTAGCGTTTAGAATACAGTTTATAACATATATGAAATCAGATAGCTGCATATATAATATATTTGTCTCGAAAAACCCTAACAAATGATTATTGTAAAACTGAATTAATTAATACACATTTAATTATAATTAATATCGTGATCTTGATACCTTAACCTTCTTGGTAGGAACATCGATGAGCTTACTGTGCTAAGAATTCAAAGAAAATGAATACAGATGTTAAAATTGATTAAAGTGGTGTCTAATAACCCTTTCGTTTTATGATTTCACGTAGAATCGATTTATACCCAGTTGTATCACCAATTACGTAATTAATTTATTTAATATTATTTGAGGTTATGTACAAAAGATACTGACACCACACTATGCGAATTATAACTTTTATTATATAAAAAAATAATCCTATTATCTGTTCTATGTATAAGAAAAAATATAAATTATTTTATATGTAATATCGTTCGAATACACATACTCTACGAATGTTTATGATTCATATAAGTACAAGCAGAAAGGAACTTAAAGTAGTACATATTGTGGCCTTCCCCCCAGCGACATCTGTTTGATAGTGACTTGTGTTAATAAACACTCAATATTCTTTAACAAATTTTAAGGTTTAAGAATTTATTATACATTCAGGATCAATTAATATTACATTTTTTAATATAATATTAATTGGTAATATTAATTGGTGATTCCTAAAATTTTTAGTAAATACTCAATAGTGAGCGAGCGAGTTTTTGATTATTATGGTCAATAGCCTGATATGTCGCAATTTTGAACATTGCACATTACACGGTATAAATCTTTAAGGAACTTGATATTAATATATTAATTTATAACTTACTAGCTGACCATTTGTTTCTAATCAAGACTGCTCTGTGAGTCTACATTCTCTTAGCATAAAAACTTGAAATGTCTGAATAAATGTGACTGGACTAAAGCTTCTGAATAATCTTGTAAAATTGAATGAGCTGAGCTATGTAATTAAATCCTCTGAACTCACCGTTTGCCTTAAACCTACTTATTTCACGTTTCAGTAGTCTCTCAAAGATTGATCGAGAGTCTCAAAATTCCTGATTGATTAGTTGTCTTAAAAGTAACAGTTAAATAATACCTTCGTGAAATTTTACGATTCTTTTTATGCCCCTATCTGAAGTAGAATTGAACTATTTATGACACTTCTTAGGGCTGTCTTTCTCGCTCTAGGACTCTTCAATTTAATACTTCGCGCCTATCTTTATCACCATCAATACTTGTGGATTTGAATTCAAAGCATGATCAAGCATTTATTATACATATAAAATTGGCTGCACTATAAAGATGTACTTTTCATACAGGATATAATGAAAATTAAATGACTGCATTTGGTAAAACGGTACGACAGTACTTAGACTTCCCTCATATTACTGCAAACTGACCTCAATTTAAATGATTTGGGTTTAAATAAAAAATTATGCAGTTATAATGTCATAGTTGAATTTTATATAAAAAATTTGTTTCGTGATAAGATAGAGTTATAGAAAAAACTTATTAAGGTATGCTTAAGATAGAACAATTTTGGCAAATATATTTTGCAAAGGAAAATAGTATATAACTTTTATTACAAATGTCAGAAACATAGAGCATAAATTAAATTTAAAATAAAAAAATACACTTACTTTTTTATAACTTGTTTTGTAATTTGATCTCGTTATTCTACAATCGTACAGCAGTTCCCTATAGTATTAAATAAATTGTTGTTCTGAAAAATGGCTTCTTGTTTTCAAATATCTAAAGAAATTTGGAAACTGATACGATCATGCACTGTGCATACCTCACAAAAATCTCGCGGAAAGAATGCAGGTCTAATTGATTAGAGTGGAAAGGGAATACTCCATTTGACATTCATTTTTGTTCTAGTTCAACTATTAGTCAAATCAGTCATACATCGTTAGTTCTATGAGAACTGGCAGAAAATATAAATAACACGTGAACAACGCGTAATTAGAACAGGACTGAAACAGAGTTTTTAGTATGCAAGGGATCTCGGCAAGGGTCCTTTATTATTCGTCCCTGAACACCGACATTCGTCAGTCACTCAGCTACAGCCATAGTTCACGCGATATGCAGCATACACTACATGCTTTTTTTTGTATATACACTTACTGACAAAAGTTAAGTAACAACGTGATTATTTGGTAATTTCGGTATATTCTCTACCTTCCAAGATACATATTATAGATTGAAACTAGAAATAGCAGAATAAGATAACATTCCATACATCAATAAACATTGAATTTTTTTCGAATATACTTGCGCAAGGGCCACAATTAAGTTGAATCGAAGAAATAAAACAACAGCTGCGAGACATAAGTCAAGAAGCATATATTGTTTAATTTATATATCCACTTTAAATAAAAGCAACACATGCAGATATCTGTAATTTTCACAACAGTCTAATAAGATGTTCGATAACCCTTGGATTTAAGGACAGCATGGCATCTGCGTGGTATTGATTCAATTAATCAAATAAAACTCAGCCGGTATTTTTGACCGCATTATTGTGATACTTTTCATTAAATCTGTTTTATTGGTAAATGAATGATTTTAGTTTGAGGTCCAACGTAATCCCACAAATGTTCAATTGGGTTCAAAATCGGGGATTGACTTGGTCACTTGATTGCATTAACATTGATATTTGTATCAATTATGTTTCAATCTCAATAAAAGTCAACAATAATTTTGTCAAAAACAATCCTATTTATTTTTGTAGAAATTGCAAAAATAAAATATATAAAACAAGTAATTTTGACTTTGGTACTTGTAATGTTAATGCGTTGAATATTCTCTTCATCCAATTTTTAATTTTTATACACGTACCCCAGAAAATGAAGAATATAAAAATATTCGCAAATCATTATTTTGTTCGTTAACTTTACTCATAAGTATACATACATGTATATACTAATCAAGCGAGGACTGATGTTTATTGGTGAAAGTTTGGAGATACTTGGTGCAAACAAAAACTATTGCTACGGTCTGCTACTATGGTATATGGATATTGTAATTGGCATAATAGTGCTCTTATGGCTGTAATCTAATTGTAAGTGGCCGCAGCTGGAACGTAGTCCATGGTTTTTCTGCCTTGTAGACATCGGTTATCGAGGCAAACCACAATCCGAGATGGAAAAAGTAACTGTGAACGAGTAACACGTCAGCAATATCTCGTTATATTAATCCTTGTATAACCACAACTTTATACCTCGAAGATCTTTGTACTATCAGGGTATTCGATCACAGAGGGACAGCTGAACAATTGATAAAAAGAAGCGGCAAGTGGTCAGGCCCAATAAACTAAACACACAGATATTTCTGCACATCTGATAAAATGGAAAAATCCTAACAATAATGTGAAAACCACTGTATAAGATACGTATGTGCAGCTTTCTCTTAATATGCTTTCTTCAAGCATCACATTTCTCCTTCCACCAACTTCTATGTCTTTAGTCGAACATTTCTAATTTGTAATTTTTGCATTCTTTCATTCACTTCTCAAGCAATAATTAACTATTTAACGCTTTAAGTGTTTTGAAAGTCTAGGATTATGCGCTGTATTATTGTTAAATGACGAGTATACTTGATACAAACAGAGCAAGTGCGCTATGCTGCAAAATAGAAAGAAATTATGACAAAATAAAACATACTGCTGACTATTTTTTTCTTCAAATTTATATTTTTGTTGCTTATAGGTTCGTTAATATTATTTATTGAATTTAACATTCGTTCGATTCGTAAATTGAAAAATAGATATTTGAAATTAAAAATGTCTTTATATTGAACGATCGAGTGTCATTATTACAAAATCTGTTAAAATTACGAATATGTTTTAATTTTAATTCTATTTTACTGTAAATAACGAAAGAAAATTGTAACGAATATACTCGTTATTGAACGAAAAATAGTTATCTTAATAGACATAATCAACATAAACATCGAAAGGGTTCAGATGACTAAAAATCCTTGCATTTGTACTATAGTAAATACTCATAGCACTAGATATAAGCATGACCAATTAAAGGAGAAAATATAAGGAGAAACAGCTAAAATTGGAGAAATAAAGGTACAGAAATCCTAAAAAGTTAAAAAATCTTTAAGCCTCCTCTAAAATATTTATAACCCTACCTTACGTAAGGTAATCACTTACAAACATCATAAAAATATGACATTTGTTTATATAATTATTTCACTCAAGTACGATATTCAAAAAACAGTGTAAAAAAATATCTGATAATTTTTTTTAAATCTGTTTTTGGAACGAATTAAAATTTTCTTTTCAAATCTATCTGTACGATAAAATTCGCCTTTAAAATACTTAAAGAAAAATCTTGTAATTGAAATCCTATTATAAACGAAGTTTTGTGTGTGGTAGATTCGAATACATACGTTTATTATATCTTAAATTATGAAATGTTTATTTTAGGGACGGTTTCTATACTTTCAACATAAACAATGGCAGCTAAAAAAGATGAGTTAAAAATTATTGGTTACTCTGCAATTGTGCCAAATTTCATCAAAACTAAATTGACACTCCACATGCTTTCTTGTTAGTCTCTCCAACAGTAACCTCGATAACTAAAGTACCCTCTTGCCATTAATTTGCTGCGAGAATGTCTTGAAGATACGCGAAGGAAGTCCAACAGAATTTATGACATGTGTCTTCGCGTCTGTACAAAAGGTGCAGTGCTCAGCAAAATGATAACACACCCTATGATTCTCAGTGTTCCTTGAATAATTTTAAAGCGGTGTTTCTCAGCCAAAACTCATTATAAATTATAAAATTAGTTTACATAATATATCAAGCTTGATTTTGTTATAAAATGCAATTGATCAAAATGTTGGAAAAAGTTAATACAGTGGGTGAAAGAAAATATTGGTACACTACATTACAAGAAAATTCACCTAACCAGAAGATTCTGATTTCAATTTTTTAATTTAGATGAAATTCTGTGAGAATATCTATCATCACTGATTACATATTTTATATAACAATTCCTTTTTTTTTATGTAATATCACTTTAAACAGATGAACACTTTAAACAACTGAATTTTCTGTACCCTTTTCGCATTTTTTTAAAATATAAATATGTAATTGTGCGAGATATAACAAAACCTTTTGTATAAAAAATGTTTTACTCTTAATGCTCTATCACTCTATTCTGAAAAAAATTCTGAAAATAGATTATAATCAAAAAATATACTGAGAAGATAATGAAACTCTGAGGGCTTATTTAGCTACCTTAAAAAAATTTTCCGTGTATAAAAAAGTTGCTGAATGTAGAAATCATTATGTTCTATATGCACACAAATTTTCATTAATAATCAAAATCTTTTGGTTAACTGAAGCTCCTTGTAATATAGTGTACTGATATTTTTTTTACCCACTGTACCTTCGGAATACTTTCGTAACTATATCAAGACCCGATATTTTATATTTATGTATCTTTTAGATCTAACTTAATGAACAATTTTTGTTGCCTTAAGATATATAAACAATCTTTCCATCGTTGAAAACCATTTACCACAGCCATTTTGTACGTAAACAAATGAAATAAAGAAAAAGAAACGTAAACTGTGATTAACCTTTTTTCTATATTATTAAGAAAACGATTCTTTTATTTTGTTAACTATTTGCATATAAGTAAAAATGTACCATTTATTTTATACCCTATTTTGTAGAATTATATTTTATGCAGAATTTTATGCCTTATCCAAATATGAAAGCAGATATTAACCGTTCCATTTAAAAAATTAGAGCTGACTTTTATATTTTGATAAACAACGTAAAATTGACCACGATACCATGTGTCTCCCCAGGAACGATGCAACTTTTGCTTGAAACATTTTTTAATGTTTGTCTAAAATTAATAATTTACGAGTTATTTGAAGTCGTCATGTTACGAGACTCACCCTACATAGACAAGTACCTAAAATTTGCGTACATCGTGTTACTTTGAAGAAACATTTGTCGAGTATCGTGTACTTAAATCTTTTTACTAAAATACACGAAATTTTAAAGTTGTATTTTTACCGAGGAATCGGACTTTAATTCAGAGAGTCGAGTCGATACATGAAACAGAAATGTAATAAATAACGTATCAGCGGAGTATCATTTTACTCACGTACAGAAGCAAGAAATTCTTTCACACTCTGTATGAAAGCCAGTAATTAGGTGAAACATCGAAGTTATCAAGCCTACTATATTAGTAATGAAAAGAAATGAATTTGGAACGTGACTAATCTATTCGTTTAGCGACAAACCTAATTTTTCTATATTTAATTAGTTATAGTTAGAAGTATTTATAGTTTAAAATGAGTCAAGCAATCGTTATATTTGTATAAAACTAATAACATTTTGCATGGAAAATATTACATGGACATTACCAGGTTAGTGCAAAAATAATATTTTACATGAAAAATGTTATTGAGTTAAAACAAATTTAATTGTATCTTTATTAACGTTTTGCACTTGGCGATTGTTTCACCTCAGAAGAATAGAAATTCAAAGATTTTCTGCCACGATGCTGATGACATTTCTTGAACAGTAAATAAACAATCGTATAATAATTAACACGTAGAATTATTCAATTTAAATACCTTGCATACTATTACATAAAATAATTCAGAATTATAAATTAAATTCTCGAGTGCAAAGGAATAATTAAGAGAATTTCTTCTTTTAACATTACAACTACCGATTTGTAATGCATATTGAAATACAATCTACATACAGTGACTCACGAAAATATTGAGACACCAGAATATGTCTGAATTAATCAGATCGTATCGCAGATACTAATAAATGGATCGTGTTCGCTACTTCTTCTAGTGAGAAGACATTTATTCAAGTAAACAGAAACATATGTTTTATGTAATAAATTTGTATGGATTTATTACAATAAATTATAAAGAAAATCATGCCCCATTTTCACGTCACAAAAATATTCGGCCACTTGACATAAATAACATTATATAACTCTAATTTATTTACATAAACACATTTTTTAATATTTTGTCGCATAGCCTTTTTCTTTCAATACGTGCCTCAATCTGTATTTTGCGATCTAAGTTATCCCATAAATTTTCAATCGGATTGAAATCCGGCGATTGTGGTGGAGGATAAAGATCTTTCAGGCAACGATAAAGCAAGAATTCTTGTAGAATACGTGCTTTATGTCTGCGGTCGTTATCCTGGTAAAACTTGAAATTGTTGCGAATTCCCATTTTTTCTTGAAATGACTTTTCAGTAGTTGCAAGTAACAGTTTTACGTCCATGATGATGTCAATAAAAACTAAATTGCCAACTCCTTTGGACGAAATACAGCCCCAAACCATCACGCTGCCTCCGCCGTGTTTTACGGTACCTCTCGTGTTTCGATGGTGGAACTCTTTATTCGCTTTCCGCAACACCATTCTTCTTCCATCTGAATTGTGGATGTTAAATTTGCTTTCATCAGTAAATGTAACGTTGTCCCACCATGATTCCTCCTTTAAAATGAACTCTCGTGCGAAGAATACACGCTTTTTCTCGTTGGCCTCGTTAATAAAAGGCTTTTTTCTACAGACACGGCCGTTGTACACGTATTGCCTAAGAGTTTTCCGAATTGTTTCGGGATGAATTTGTGTTCCTGTCTCTTCACAATGTTCTGCCGCCAATTTCGGAGCACTTAGTCGTGGATTTGCTTTAATTTTTCGAACCAATCCTCTTTTTTCTCTCGCAGTTAGAGCGGCTGGTCGACAGTTTGAGGAATAAAGTCGATACGATCTTCACCCTCAAACCTCCTAACAATGTCAGCGACCGTACTTTTACTGATCTTAAGTAAAGAACTAATGTCGCAATAAGACTTTCCTTTCCCACGATGAAAAATTATTAATTGACGTAAATCAAACGATGTATTCTTTCCTTTACGATCCATTTCAACGTGTTTCAAGCTCAATACTGAAGGATACTGTGGTAACATCGTCGGTTAAAGCTATGTCTGTAAACATTCATCGGTAACTTGCAAAAACATTAACTGTTCGGGAAGACAAATATCGTAAACGTACAATGTGTCCGAATATTTTTGTGATGTGAAAACAGGATATCATTTTGTTTATAATTTATTATAATAAATCCATACAAATTTATTTGATAAAACATATGTCTGTGTTTACTTGAATAAATGTCCTATCACTAGAAGAAGTAGTGAACACGATCCATTTATTAGTATTTGCGATACGATCTGATTAATTCAAACATACTCTAGTGTGCGAATATTTTCGTGAGTCACTGTATCTACATACACATACATAATAAAATTACGTAATGTAGGTATTAATTATTATTAATTGCTATGGTGGTATAATAAAAATAAAAATAAATTACGTATTAAAATAATATAATAAAGATAACTTATATATAATTAATTTTCTATCTGAATAAAATTTAATATTAATGTTTACAAAGGAAATTATGTTGTTTAGTAATTACAGGAATACGTCTTGAACTCATGGATATTTTTAGTGTCAAGACGATAGATGTGTCGGCTCTATCATGAAATTTCTCGTATCTTTGAATATTTTCAATTTCGAAGAAAAATTTGAAAGTACGATGGAGAAGAATATATCACATAATGTAACCACTTGTCAATTAATTTACAAAACGAATATAAACAACAGTATCTGTCTCTCTACTCTCCACTTTCGGTAGAAACCCTTTTTTGATTTAATTAGGAGTGTGTTAAAAAGTAATTTCTAAATTCTGAAAACTGGAATCCAAAACTTCGTAAGATCTCAAAGCTCTCAGAACGTTTGAAACTCGAAACGCCCGAAACTTGAAGTGCTGATTTCGCTTCTTAGAGGAATATTTTGTTTTAAGGACTGAATGTTATATGTTGAAACTAAATGTTTCAATGATGAAGAAGATTTTACTGCTGTCCTTTAAATTACGCGGTTTTTTTTCATTTGAGAGGGTTTCCTAGTATCTAGGGTAAAAAAAATCTGTATCTTTTTTCTTTATTTTTTTTTTTTCTTTTTCTGTAAGTACATGATGACAAGGATACTTTTCGTAAATATTAGGCTCAAACTTTTACAAATAACAGAGACATAGCTGTTCCAATGAGGTGGAGGGCCATGTCACTTGTAATCGCGAACATATCTAGTCTGTCGAAAACTCGATATCATTTCGGTACCCATCCAATTTTGCCAGCAGTTTTACATATTGACGGGAAGTGTAAACTGTCATTGAAAATGCGAGAAGTATAGAACTGTCTTCGATAATGGAGAGTAAATGGCCTAGAATGGTTCATATCCACACGATTATGTGAACGTCCATCTTTAAAACGGTGTCCGTGATTTCTCAAAAAGCCTTTGACAGATTAGCGTGAAATTTTATACAAATATTCACTACATTTGTGGCTATGACTCCTGTCATAATTATTCAAAAATTCGTATTCCTTCTATTTTTTTCATACTCATATATTTTAAAAAAGTGAAAAATTCGATAAGATAAATGCAGAGAACTGTTATTTTGTTATTTTCGAATATTTTTTGCTTTATTTAGTGCCAGTCATAGCTATACTCATACTCAAAATGAATCCTGATGACTTTTTTATTTTTAATAACAGGAGGAGTCTGTATTACGGATACCATCAATAACGAATTTTTAAGAAGTCTCTCAGAGAACGGCACGTAACCCCGTCAATTTTCCATTTTTCTTAACGGAAAATGCAACACATGTAGTCGAAAGTTGTACAAATAAACCCTGAAAATTTCAAATCACCCGGTCTTAATGGTTCTTTGCAACAATTCTTAAAATATGTCGAAAAAAGTCAAGCAAGATTTTGAAAGAGTCCCTTAGTACACACGAGCAGTAATAAACGATTAATGCTGAGATATTCGATGCAACAAATATAAAACTCGTGTTATTTACGAGATATCGGAGTCAGACTAATTACTCTTGATAAAAGAATAACACAACTAGTGCACGATCGTTGGAAAAAATCGAACATTGATCACGCAAACAAGTCAGGAGACTTCATCGTGTTATGGGGGAGGACAGCTGCAGAGATAAAAGGGTGGGCCTATACAGCCTTCTCTAGTTCGTACAAAACATAAAAACTTTCCTAATATAAACTTCGTCTATCAACGTCGAGGCTTTGGATGGATTCTATACGCGAATGCGATACGAGACACGTAATCCCATTGTTAACTTATACAATTTCCATTTGACTTCGAATATCTTCCTCGTCCTACGAATTTTCAGACTGATTGTGACGCAGAAGCGCAATCACGTAACGCAACATATGAAAATGCAAGTTGAGTATCAGCTAGCTGATTAAAACTAACAATTGGGTTAAATATGTACGCGTATAAAGCGTATACAATAGTTGGATATATTTTTCTATCGATGAAACAGTTCATAACTTGAATTAACAGAAGATGATAGCTAATAATAAATAAATTTATGAATAATATATAATCAATATATGATAAATGAATTTGTGAATGATATATAGCAATTTATTATAATCGTCATAGAGGGTATTTCTTTTTATCTTGTGCACACGTAATGTCTCTATTATTTCCGAAGATGCAAAAACATGTGTATTGGAAATGTTGCACAGTTTCATGGCCCAACTATAATAGTAAACAAAATCTTTTTGATAATTCTTTATTCAAGTCGAAATTTCAAGGTCACTAATGGCTAGTTATAAAATTACGTTCACGAAAATATACGGTTCCATTAAAAAAATCGTTAACAAGCTTGAAATTTCGACTTAAATGATCTTGAATAAAAAATTTTGTCTTACTCTTATATATTACAGTATAGTAATACGGGGCGTTTTGTGCACCTGGGCACAAGTATAGTTCTAATGCAATGTCTGCCTATTTATGTGAAAATTTTGAACTCTCTTGGACTGCAAAATAAAAGAAATTACAGAAATGAAGGTTTATTACACTTTAGAATATCTTCCAATATATTTTCATGAAAATTAGTTCGTATTTTTCTTAAAACGTCTCTCAGGGCTTGAAAATTCTCACAGCGGAAACTGTTACAAACAAATTCTACCTTCGATTAGATTTCAGAATATCCATCTTACAGAAATTTCTTTACGGGAAAACATACATTGAGTCTATGAATTTATGCAAAAAATGGTATTCGAGAAATCGATTTGATTTTCTTCTTTGTCATAACAATAGTAAATCATGCTTTACATGAAAAAATTTTCAGATTCATATATCTATGTTGTAGGACATAACTGCACTGTCGGCATGTTTTTGGTTTACACAGTCGTTTTATTTGAACAGGGTTTGAACTGTGTTAATTTATATCGTATTGATTATCGTCCGTCGAATCCAACTTTTACAATGTTTAAGCACTGACAAAATTTTTAAACAGTACCTTAGAAATCACATTTTACGTAAATATTCCGACCTGCTTTCGTAAAAAAGAAAAAGAAATGGAAAATTAAGTATTTACTCAAATACAGTAAGTAATTCACTCAACATGCAGAAGAAAGTGTAACAGTACCGACAATGATAAGTTTTGTTGTCATATCATGAGATGAGATTGGTGAAATTTAAATTTCGAGAAAATAATTTGCTTGAAAGAAAAATTTTTGTGAAATTTAATATTACGCAGTGCTAATTTGTAAAACTAATTTACTAGAAACAAAAACTGTCGATCAGTACAAATTTTTGGGAGGAGTAAATTTTTAAGTTTAATTGATTAATTGTGTGGATAATAAAATATTTAAATATCAAAATAATATTAAAACTTCATTATTTCTATATGCCTCCGGGGTAAAATATCGATATTCTCTTGACCCATCCATTCCACGAGAAGCAATTTTCAGCAAGCAATTTTAACGCTGCATTCATGTTCTTCTGTGACCAATTTCCTTTCTTTTGTTTTGAAATTTGGGACTTTTTACTACGAGAAAGGCCAAAAGAGAAACTAAAAATCATCTAGAACCTTTTATTTTGCTTTTTATATAAAAGTTCTGAAACATTTTGTAATAAAATGAACGAATTTCAGTTACTGATATATTGCATTTTCGGATAGAAAAAAATTTCATCATTTTATCATTAGGAAACATTTTAAATCATTGCTATTCAGCTCGAAACATTGCAAAATCAGGCTTTTTTATTATTATCAATAGATTTTAAATACCTATAGAAAAGAAAAGAAAGAAATGAAATTATTTACTTAACTCTTTTAGTGCCGAGTGAAAAATGGGTACCCACGCGAAGATAACCGGAAGAATTTACTAATAAAAACTAAATTAAAAACTAAAAACTAAAAAACTACTTAAAAAATTCAAAATGCAACATATTACCGAAGAAAGGTAGAATAATGATATGCCAGTTGTGTTTCAATATTCATTGAAAATCGTATGAATAACATCAATATAAAACACGATGAAAAACATAGAAACAAGTTTCAATTCTAGAAACAATATTTGCACATAAGAATAATCATCGTTTAATCACAGTTTTATGTAGGTCATGTAGTATGAAGTATAAGTATTACATTTTCCATCATTTTTAATAAAATAACCAATATCAGTCCTGAGAACGAAAGGATAACTCCATGGCACCAACTAGCATAGAATATAACAAAAAACTAAACCCGAAAACAATTTTTTAAATTTTTTTGCAATGAAATTGGACCGTTTATTACATTTTATAAATTTATTTTGAGATCGAGCTTTCTCGCAATGCGAATAATAAGGCACCATCGCATATGCAACGATATATCGTCGTTGGCACTTTTCGCAAGTGTAACGTACGGCGATATATCGTCGTCCGACACTAAAAGGGTTAAAGAATAAAATTTTTACTTTGAAGAATAATTATCAGAACGAGAACCCATAAATGTATTCACATAATGCTGCATAGAATCGAAAAACAATCAATAAACAAAACAGATCCGAATTATGTGACACGTGTCTATTATATCAATTTATTTCTGCAACAGAATTGCGGATATCTATGGCGACAAGCGAAAACTAACTTTGGCCTGTGCTGTCAGGTTTTCTCCTACATGTCAAATCTCATAAAAATCGGTTAAAAATTAACAGAATTACCCTGTCAATAGTTTTAAAAAAATGTGTGTCGAAATAAATAGCTTCAAAGTTGTACTACATCTATAGTATACTTGTAATATATTTGTTATTTGAAATGTTTAAATAGAAACTATAATAAATAATAGATAAATATATGTAAAAATGAAATATATTATATATTTTGCATATTATGCAGATATATATAAACACGAACTTGTATGTAATCACATCTAAATATAACAAATAGATATTTGAGTTAGTCAGTAAAATAAAAATTGATTTTTGGAATCAATTTTAAACATTTTTGAACCCAACAATACTTTGACCACTCTTCATTCGCTCGACATAAGTACTATCGTTTTTATAATAATGTAAATTTTGTACTGCGAATCCAATTTTGTAACAACACTAAAATAACATAAATAGTCCAAAGTAATATCTGATGTATAACTGGGAAACTTAATTATGTATGAACAGTGGTGGACCGTTTCTCAGCTAGGACGTCGCTAGATTTAATTTTGAAAAACGATGTATTGGAAAAGTATTTTATTTTTGTTAACCACTGTATCACTATTTCATTTTTAATTTATTTACCAAAGCTCGTTAAATATAATTTTAGTCGTATGACAAGTGTAGCATATAATTCTAATATTAGGTAAAATCTCATGGCAAGTTAAATTCATGGGTTGGCAAATGAAAATATATGCAAACTATACTACATATAAAATATGTAAAATAGTGATTAATACTAAAAATAGACTCGTATTTCCAACCATCGTGACACATAGTTCAAAGTAATGCGTAGGAAATACACCGAAATAATTTATTAGTGGTTTAACTGTTATAACTCTTGAAATTTTAGGTTAGGTCAGAAGTATCTCAGTACATTTTTATAGAGATTACAAAACTGTATTAAATGGTATAATCAAATTTATAATTGTATAATTGCATGTTCTAGATGCAACGATATATAAGATTATATGAAATTACACTCACGTTGTGCATCATTCGATTCTGTTTAATTTTGTTTCATGATGTTTTTCTTTGTCTTTAACGATCTTAAGAATTTAGTCTTTCCCGGTTATGAAACAAGGGAATAATACAAGAAGTAGGGTTATGTTCTAAAACAACGCATTTCTCTTCGTAACAGTAATATATTTATTAAAAAGATAATTAACAATTAAACATATATTAATATTACATATCGTTTTGTAAAATATTGCACGAAGTAAGGCTACAAATTTTTAATATTACATTTTTTATATCGTGCAACTAATTGCAAAATATTTCCGTAACATATGTTAATTTATTTGTGATTTCCGTTTATATTAGTTGTGAAAAATGTCATCGACTCTTTGCCAGAAAAATTTTCATCAGTGGGAATTTAAAATTAAAAGCTTTTTAATTTAGAATTTCATTAAATTCCATACACAAATTTTAACACACTGAATAGAAAATATTAAATGACAGTACCTGTACTTGAAAATTCTCATTATGTACTATTTTGTATAGGAGTTATCCGTTCTATTTACTTTAAAATATCTTCGTTATTTGATATAATAAACATAATCGTTATTTACAAAAATGAGAGTCGAGTAATGATTTCTGTAGAAATAAAAACTTAAAACAGATCTAAATATCTGCTTCATTTTATTCAAATAAAATGTTTAATTGTTGCTTATATGCTCGATCATATTTTACGATGAAAATGATAAAATGGTAATTAGGATAAAGGAATAACAATATTTTTATACTCTACACTCGTTTTATCAAATTTGACCTCTATCGAACATAAAAACATATTTCTAAATTCATATTATACGATAAACATTCTAAAATACAGCCAAGAGAAATAAGAAAAGAACAAAATTCTATCAGATGTTCAAACAATATGAAAGGCACTAAATCGCTCGTGTTGTACATTATGTACTTCAAACACTACAGGAACCCTAAATATTTCATCGACAATCCAACGTCATGCATCATTAGCCACAGTACACGGTGGTGGTTTTTCCTATTCGAAAGCTCCCGTTATAAAATAAATATAACACTTCAAATGCTCCCCTCGTTAATGTAACTTCGCAAGCGCAAATGCCATTTGGCAAATCCCGGGATTAAGCGTCTTCATTCAGAAGAAATGAGGAGTAAATGTGCAAGAATCTACAATTGGAATAAAAAAGCTGGGCTGAGCAAATGAAATAATTACGGGAACCAAATTTCCATTTTCTTTCGCTCGTAATACACTCGATAATACTCGGCGAGGTAATTACGTTTGATATAATAATCGATTGTAAAGTTCCAAGTCCAATAAATTTAATTGAGAGGAAAAGGGGTAGCGGGACTGTGGTTGCAGCTCAACGAGGAGCCGGGAAAACTTTTCCTGAGACGTTCTTCGGCTCGTGTAATAGCGTGTTATTACGGGGGGGGCCTTCGAACACACTTTTTCGTTAATTGAGGCAGAGCGTTAATTAACAGTGCATTGAAGACATTGATTCCAAAGTCGTGCCTCGAAAATTATTATTTCCGCGATAATTATGAAGATAGGGTAAAGCCAACATTTTTAGTGAAATTGAACCTTTTTTGATTGTAACTTTTCAATTTCATCGACGAAAGCGTATATTTCATATAAAACTACATTTAATTTGATTAAAAGTCATGTGGAATAAAAATATGGTGAATATACAGGGTAACGCGTTTGAGATGTATTGGAAAGATAATTAAGTAATAAAGATATATTAAGTAATAATTTATGCCAAATTGATTAACCTCATAAAACAGAAAGTAAAAATTATAGCAACATTTTGGATATACGTAACGTATATATCAAACTATTGTCACAATCCAATTTAAAATATTTAAAAATTTCCAATTTCTCGACATTATTTAAAAAAAAATTATTGTTGTTGATGAACATTTTAATATTAATTCATATTGCTTTCAATAAATTCTAAACTCAGTCTAACAATGGACATTCATTATTTCAGGATTATTGATCCACCTCCATATTTTATTATAGAAATATAATTAATTAAAACCATATTTTAATCTTTCATTTGAAGTTTTTTATATGAAAATCCTGCCACGAATGAATGAAGAGTATTAAATTTCCATTCGTTGGTAAAAGTAACTTATTTAGAAAAATGCAAGTCTTTATTTAAATGATATGTTACGAACAGTTGTAGTCTTTTTTCTTGTATTCCTCTCGCTAATAAGTTGCTTGCTCCGAGCTATTTAACTGCGTAAATTATGTTTCCACAATTTCCTCTACTGTTTCAGGATTAACACTTTTTTTGAAATACTTTTTTTGAAAAACCATTTTATAACTTTAATGTACCAAGCTTCCAATTTTTTTTCTTTTTTTACTGTCCTTATTCATAGATAAGTATTAAATTTTTTACTTGAGCGAGTTCTTTATTCATTTATAATACTATTTTCTTCTTTATTAACGATATTTGATCGACGACGATCAAATAATAACGAATTTTCGCGATAATTTGTGACAGTTTAAAATTCCTTACGTCCATTTATCATTATAAAAGATATTATACATCTATTATTTCTAAAATTTTGAACTTAGATATATTACGTATATGTATATTATTAATATATCTATAATAATTATTAATACATTATGTAGTATCATTATACACATAGATTTTTGCATTTATTATTTAGATTATTTATATTATTTATATATTCATTATTTAGATTATTGTATTGTATTTATTATTGATCAAAGTGGCCAGTTAATCGTTTTAGTTTTATAGTTTTACTTAATAAAGCCTTTTTTGCATCAAATAAAATGTAAATAAATAATCAAATAAATCAAATTGTAACAAACTTTACAATTACCTAATTTTAACAAATTTTACAAACCTAACCTAACCTAACCCATGAAGTGACACTACGCTTAATTACTTATTAAATGGATCTTATAACAAAAAAAAAAGAGATTTAAAATCACTGATGCATGTTATAATTATATATTATAATATATAATCTTCTCATACTTAAAATCCTATACTTGTTCTTAAACACTTCCGTTGGTGATTACCAAAAAATAGTTATCGAGTGGTTTAGCTGTTTTCCTCAGTTTCCTTAGTTTTCCAAACTAAGTACAAAAATATAAAAATAGGTCGAATATTTTTAGTTCTCCTACAATTGTGTTAAATTGTAACGAAATCGATGATTTGACACTTTGAATAACATTACTTTCTGATATTAAAAAAATTAATTTCTTTTATATATATATATGAACTTATACATACGAGGTGCCTAAATAAGCCATTCTAATTCTTTTTTTCCCTTTTTTTATTTAAATGGTTCAGGAGGACTACCCTCTCAATGAATCGCATATTAATTTTTCATTATTTGAATCGTTATTAACCCCGATAAAATTTTCAAAATTGAGAAGACTCTTTAAATGGCAAAATTACCGATCTGACTCATAGAGATAATACTTCCAGTCGATAACGAAAATTCGTCTGCCCAATCTTTATAATCATACGCGACAAGATATGTCCAGCGCATTGTTAGCAATGAGACCCGTATTCCTTTCGCGAAACTTCTTGTGAGGGTGGAGCAGTACGCAGGTCACAAGGCAGATCAGATTCGGTTACTGCTCACGTTTCAAACACACATAATCACTGTGCACTGGGTAAAGGTGAGCACCCACTGCGACACTGCAGCCAACCGAAGACCATGTCAACTTCTAAAAGGCACGAGACAATTGCAATCGTGTTTTAATTGTCTCCACCAGGGTAACATGCACGTAGATATGTCAATAGAAACAGCACACACTCTTTTGCTGCGATGATGAAGGCCAAAAATCAGTTTTCACAAACATCCTGCATAATCTAATATCAAAGTTCGAAGTAATCGCATAATCCATTATCTATATAGAGGGTAGGAACTAAATCGATGTAAAAATTAATATTGGATACTTTTAGATCATTTAAAATTGATATAACAATAGTACGTCTCTTGTGAACACTTTACTCGAACATTACATTCATATAAGAGGATGCTAGTACTTTGAGAAGATTATAACAATATTGAGGCAATTGAATAGTTTATAAAATTAAATTGATCTCACTAGTTATATTAGTCTAGAAATTTTTCTTCTAATTGTATCTGGACTGACCTCGTCTTGCCTTTTTCTTTCTCTTTTTCTCCTATTTAAGATCGTCGAAATGAGCACGCGTTTTATGTATACAGGGTGTCCTATTTGCGTTGACACAATGAAAGATAGAGAACCGATTTAAAGAAAACAATCAACCTATTAGCATTTTCAATTGTAAAGTACGAAAATATTAAATACCGAAAGGAAAACTAAGATGAAGAAAAAGAATAATGAAATTTTTCACTGTTTCAATTTAATTAGGACGCTTTGTATACAAAATATCTTATGCAATTATAAACGTCAAAAATTGTTATATTTTAAATATTTATATCTTATTTAACCAAGATTAGTGTGATTAATACTAAACTATCGACCTATATTGATTAACTAAAGGTATTATGCACAAATGATAATAATTATGATGGTAAGATGACTACTACAGATAACTATAGTTTTATCTACATAAAAGTCAATATTAAGTTTGTCATAAACAGCTCTATGTTTTCGGAAACTGTAAAAATAAAGTACCCGAAACAAGTCAATTTCATAGTTCTTGATTAATTTGATTGGAACTTGATTAGAAAATGTACTAAAAAGTGTCAGAAAATATCGATGATATGAATGAAAATATATTGTTTTATGAATATTTGATTCAAATAAAATTATTCTGAGACGATACTGTACAGAGAATCATAACTTTTTCCAGAATGACGATTCATTCTGGTGATACACTTGCACTTGCACTGTAAAAATGCGTAATAACGATTGTACAATGGACACAACAGTCCTTGTCCAAGCTAACTCGCTGATAGTCGACTATCGCGCTACTTCTTTGATTTTACAACGAAAAGTCGACAAATGGCAGATCGATCCGTTTGCGTATCTTTTTTCCAAATTTTGATACGCAGCGCTTGCTGTCCACGTTGATGCACAACGGTGATATGATACAAGTGGATATACACCTTTACAGACCCCGTGTTTTCAGTTTTAGAGAACTGACACCAGTCCAAGTCCGTATGAGTTACGGACCCATGCGATGGATCACGTCTACCGCTCTTTTGTTTATACAGGACGTGACTGTACTATTCAGGTGGACAGTACAACAGGATAGAACGTAATTCTAGGTGGAAAAATAGGTGGGAAAAAGGAGTAACATTTTTTCGTTGGTGCTTCGTTTTCGAGGAAATTGGGTTTGAAAATTCTTTTGAATACATATGCACTAGACTATCTTTTCAGTTAATTATCCACTGCAAATAGTTTCTTCTATTTGCACAGATTGTGACAATCATAGAGTGAAGCTCGGTTAATTTCTGCTCAGTTCTGTGTACCAATCTTCCGTCTCTTCTGTCTATAGAAAGCGACACAGTAATAAGAACTGTTTGAATTTCTCGTTCAGGGATGTGTGTGTACAGTACATATACAGTGATGAATAAAATGTCACGTTTCGTTAAAAGATACGTTATAATAGGTAGACAGGATATTCTATTTCACTATTTCTGATCATGAGATCAATGTCAGCATGGTTAAAGAAAAATGTCAAAGAAAAAAGATGCACGATACAAAGACAAATACATGTATTTCATTTCAAAATATTTAAATTTCGCGCCTTAAATATATAAGATCATAAATTTAAAAAATTATTTACGACGAACCTACCAACTCGATCTAACGGTTCAATTCTTTGTTATTTGGTCAAAAATAATTTTATTTTATTGCGTTGCGAATGACAGCAACCTAAAAAAACAAATAAAGTCATTTTTCTCAGTTTTAATTTACAATTAGACCACTTTTACAATTACCTATTCTTTTTGAATGGAAATATAATTTTCTGTTCATATAAACCGAATCTCGTCGCCGTTTTACGTAGAAAAATATAGGAGTGAAATAGTAAAAAATACGATTTTTGAAACGTTTTTATTCAGGGAAACAATCAAATGCCATGCATTTTTTAAAAGATATCCCTTTCAGTAGCTTTGTTTCAATTGAAAAAGCTATTTGAACACAATGTATGAAATATATGCAATAATGTTGCTATTTTACAATACTGCAATTAAAATATTTCTAAAACTAATCATTCTTTTTTTAATTATTAAATTATTAGTAATAACTGTTTAAGAGTCTGATTTTCTCTGTCCACTTATTCAATTCGCTATAAATATTATCTCCTCTTTTCCTTTCCTTTGGTCTAAAGGACAGACATAAATTAACAAATAAAACTAGTTTAATTTAATATTTCATGCATTGTTACTTTCCATTAAAGTATAAATTATTTAATATATTCTATTTCTTTTTTACTTACTTGTACTTCTAAATAAGTATGATTCCTATTTTAGTATACTGACAAAACTAATAATTTATACATAAATTGTTTTTGTCTCCAGTGCGATTAATGACAATACAAAAAAATCGAAAGAGTTCTTTTGTCCACGTTCTAGTGATTTGAGTACATTTCTTGAAGTGCTTGGCATTCGTTGGAAATAAATATGGAGCTAAAGCGAAGCAAGCTTTTTCCTTGTATCAGTTCGAGTTTAGCAATGCCTTCGGTAACAGATATGACGATAAGTAAAGAATTAATGGTAGAAAAGCGTTCTTCTATATTAACTTTAAAGAAAGAAGGGTATTCAAGCTGGGAATTGCAACCAAAATTAATATTTCACGATCTGTAGTACTCAATACGATTAAAAACTTCATAGACAGGGAGGCACTTGCAGCAGTAAGCAACGGACAAGGACAACTGAGAAAAACTGCAGAAAATGAAGAATCGCTGTATGCACGCCCTTAGCAGAAGAAACAGATGCATGACAGCGCCAGAAATTATACATAAATTAAATGGAAGTAGAGAAGATACTATAGCATACTATAGGATTGTAAAAAGGCGATTATTAAAAGTTTATTACGAGTTGTGTAGGAATTAAGAAACCGTTTTTAAAACTTAAGAATGGAGCGAAACAGCTTCAGTGGGCGAATGTGCGAATGTGTAATCCAATTTTATCAAAGAATTTAGTAAATTTTTATGGTTATTTTCTTTCCAGCAATTCTTTCGTTAATTAGAAGTAAAACGTGTGCTCATTCTTTTTATATAAATAAACAACTTTACGTCGTGTTACATTATATAAAAAATCGAATAATAAAATTAATCAATAGATTTGATTAATTACTCTCGGATTTTTTTAATAAATATATTTCTATATACATATAATCATACATACATATATAATCTTATATATGAATCTAAACATACATATATAAATACAAATTCAGAAAATTAAAATTTCGGGAAGTAGGTAAATGTTAGTTAATTCTCGTGTGCATGATAAATATATTTTTATATTGTAAACCGGTTTTCAATGTAACTCGATTCGTCTGTCTTTTCCCTGTGTTCGATCGCCTTTTAACATGGCAACGCGAGGACAAAACGGGGATGCCTTAGAAAAACTAATTGTCGCATTTTCCCGGGGAAGGAGAACCGGTTACACCGAGAGCCGAACGAATAGTCTTGCTGGCAAGGATTGGTCATGGCAGTTCGAAAGATCCGTAGACCGCTAAAAAGGAAAAAATTCGACACAGCCTAGCTACACGCGTACCAGTTTAATTACCGTTGACGCTCGAGTGTGAAATTGTCAGTCACTACAGACCCCTTTTCTTTCCCCCGATGTTTCAATTAACTTAAAGCTACGTTCAGCGTCCATTTTCTTCCTTTAATCGGGCGAATTTTAAATAGTAATGACAACGAGAGAAATTGAAGTCGAAGCGAGGGAAATTCGTTGAAAAGTGATCGTGCGATACTATAGACGAATTGTGTATTAAAGGATTAAAAAGAGTGTGAAATTTATACCTTAGTATTTAGGAAAATGTCACCATTAAATTTTATTCGTCTTTCATTATTTTTTTATTTGATTTATTTTCCTACATTTGATTTTAAATAATTTCTTACTCCTATATATTATTATAATATGTAGATTATACAATAAACAAATATACATCGTTACAAACTGTTGTACGGATTAATAAAAAAATAGTGAGAGCTTTTATTATAATTTTGGTTTGAAAAAAGAAATCATTCGATGTGCATAATATTCGTCATGTACGAATTATATATTAAGATGCGATGTAAACGTATTTTTTATAATATTCATTTTATTACGAAATTTTTAATGAAATTTTGTTACGTAATTGGAATACTTTTCAGCTCAGGGATTTGTAAAAAATTATTGTACATTTTACAAAATCTTTTATGTGATGAAAGATTTCCTGGTAAAAAAGATTAATTAAAACACAGACGTTTCAACTATATGAAGCACATTAAAGGGCAAAAAATTTGCTAATTACAGAGAGCTTTTTAATAAAAATACGTACTCCAAAATTGTTACTACGAATTTATAAAGATGGAAGTATAATTTTAGATTATTTTAATGTACCTGGAAATATAATGTATCGTATGATTTTATCATTTCATATTAAATAACTTGAAATATATTGTAATTCTTTCGAAATTAAAATAGTTTACATACCATAATTCAAAAGGAAACAAAAAGTTTACAATTTCTTTCAGAAACTTAATAGCTCTGTCACTAAAACAAATCTGAATTAAAATAAATGTTCAGGAATACATAAGATATTGAGATTTTTTACAAGAGTAATTGAACATTACAACTTGTTACTGGACAAGTCAAATATTCACTTGTCAAAATAAAATAATGAAAAAATCTCAAAGAATAATTTACTGCCTTCTAAATAAATAAATAATTGTACGAGTAGTCTAAATTTATAAACTTTGGTAGATAATCAGAATTATTATGAAAAGATATAAAAATATAAAAATTA
This sequence comes from Eufriesea mexicana, assembly GCF_001483705.2. NCBI lineage: Eukaryota > Metazoa > Arthropoda > Insecta > Hymenoptera > Apidae > Eufriesea > Eufriesea mexicana. The sequence goes on from NW_016909960.1 coordinate 66,496, forward strand.
AGTAATAATGATAAACTGAATTAAATTAAATAATAAAAGCATAAAATTATGACTGCATCTATGAATTATATTCCAAAATCTTAAACTGTAGATTAAACAAATTTAAATATTCAAAAAATTGACAATACGTTATTACGATAAAAATTTTTACTAATATATAACAATCACATGGTAGTGTGAAGCGTTTGTAACTTAACAGCGGAATTTCATACAAATTTCGCCATGAAATCTTTTTATAAAATTCAACGTGAAATTAATTTTTAAATTTTTATCATAATCAAATAATGTTTTATATAACTGTTATTATAACCTAAACTAACTAAATCTTATCTGAATTACAATCAGCACAGAATATAGTACCAAACAGGTTTACAATTTATGCAAATGAAGAGTCTGAAAATGATAAACCTGATATTTCGAGGAAAATTAAAAAATTGTATTTATTAACAAAATATAAAAAAAATTTATTTATTTTATGTGTAATATTACAATATCTTGAGTTCAATATTTACAAATTCCGTAAATTGATGACAAAATGATGTTTATATTTTAAAAAGACCTATTTACCAAAACGAGCTCGACAATCGAGGGCAAAATTTGGTCCGAAATTGAGAAGTTTGCCGGCACATTCAGCGTATTTTTATAAAAAAGTCTTTTTTTTTTTTTTTACGTAACACCTGTTCAACCGTATTGCCTCTCTTCAAATTTTACCCTCGATACTTATCATCGATATCATCCTCCTGAAATTCTTTCTAAAAAATTCACAAAATCGACAACCTTTAATAATACCATACTATAATGAAATAATATCCTGCATCGGACGCCATCGATGTTTTTCATCGCGTCTGAGCTATAATCAATCGGAAACACGGTAGGTATCAAACAGAATACATCCGTAACACGAAACACGATATGGGGTAGTCTGCTAATCGATGTCGGATTAATAGATTCGTGTTTCTCAAATGGACATACATGGCCATGGTATTAACTTGCTCGTAAAGGAGGGCAGTATTCGTGAGGATAATCAATGGTAGCTAGATCTTGATCAAAACTAACGTTTGTAATGGGAGAAATACAAAGGAGGGAAATCTGCAACCTGTAAATGGACGCTATGCAACTGCTATAACAATAAATAATCTATAGATCTGGTGGATAACGTTGAAGGAAGGAAATGTATTAGCAAGTATATTGCGATGTGTCTTGCGATTACGAATACTGGTCCATGAGTTACAAGGGAGCATATGCCACTGACAAGTAAGATATGAGTATACTTGCACTTCTCCAATTTTATTTTATTTCAATAAGGGTGATTCGACAACAAAAATTCTTACGTAAAATATTCTCCGAAAATGTTTTAATAAATTTCGAGTTTCTTGCCTTTAACTTTTGTATCATATAACCGTTTAACCTTGAAGTTTTTTAAATACCAATCTAGCGCTATTGCAACCGATAGAAAGATGAATTCGGTGACTTAATAAGATATGCTTCAGTTGACATTTTTTCAAATCGCATTTTACCATCACATTCCAGTCTGTTGTTAGAACTAGAGTTATGATTTTATTCGCACATTTACATGGCAAATATGAATTTTTGAAAATGTGAAAAGCAAATATGAACTATTTACGTGTAATCTTTACACGCACTTCGTTTCTCGTTTATTATACGTTAATTTTGAAAGAAATCAATAAATAATTCCAATAAATAAGTAATAAAATTAAAATCAGAGTGACTTCAAACACAACAAATTTCATTAAATGATTTTCAATGATAAGAAGTAATAAATTTTATATGTATAACGATAATTAATTTTTATTTTTAAATTAAAGTTGCAAAGATTAATTGTAAAATTTTTCTTATGAGAAAAAATTCTGGATATAGAGAATCAAGGCAATGAGACTATAATCATGTGAAATTTGGTGATTTAAATGTATTATAAATACAAAGACTATAAAAACATTCCTTTATGTACATTATACTGCACTATCCGTTTGTAATAATATTTTGTAATGCTTATTATTCTGCTCTATTTATTCGAGTTGCATTTGTTGATACAAAAGATTACCAATACAGTGGTAGATTTACTGAATTTCTGTTGACCTATTATTATCGAAACTGGTAATTCTCAAAGTGAGGTGGGACAAAGCTTTTGGAGACACACCGTGTAATTTAAGCCAGTAATTTGTCAACTCAATTAACTCCACAAAACGAAAGGTAGAAATTCGCTTTGAAAATGAATACTTAAGTATCGATAATCCTTTAAAACCAAAATGTTTAAAAAATTGGAAAATGAAATTAATCTCACTTTTGATTCGTTCATCTTACGTTCCTTAATATCTTCATTAATATCTTCTCAATATCTTCTTAATTTCGAATAATTCCTATATATTTTCAATACGAAAAATTGTATCGTAACATATTTTTTATTTTTAAACGAAGAAAATTGATTCGTACTTTTCAAATCGATTTTTTCGAGTTTTGAAAATTATAAGTACTTTTTATATTTAGAAAAAATTTATAGTTTTATAGTGCAATTTTATAATCACGTCAAAATAGCATAACATAACATTGAAATAGATTTGAATAAGGAATTTCACTCGGTAAAAGGTGACTGAAAAATTTGTCACTGAATGCCTTTGTGCGATAATTATTTGTTCTACGACAGATATTCGAAATAATTTCCATTGGCATCAAGAAATCATTCACATATAATAGCGGACAAAAGGAAATTTAACGTCAGCATTTATTCATCTGAGTATCTGACTTTTATACTAATTACAGAATAATAAGTATAGTAGAATAATACAAACATTTATATTTACGTAAAATTCATTGCTGTTATACAACATAATTCGTTCTCTTCGTAATTTCTTTCCAAGTATTAAATAATAACCACATTTTTTATTCAAAATTTAAAGCCATGGTGTTATAGGTCGTTACATTCGTCTTTACATACATTGGAATATTGCGTTGTAAAACATGCTTGTTAATGTGCAAGAAATATTACTTCTTGTAAAAACTGAATGAAAAAAAAATTATTTTACGAGAAAAGTTATGGTTTATAATATCAACTGTTTTAAATCAACTAGTTTTTTATAATACGATTTCGCGTATCAACAGATATAACGAAGATATTAATACTAAAATTACTGACCTGAAATGTGTACCCAAGTATAATGTACACAACTGATATTAATAAACGTCGAATAATATGAGTTAAAAATTATACGTAATATCACGGTTCTACCTGAATCCAAATCAATATTAACTTTACCAAAAACAAGTAAAAATAAAGTCTAAAATTTTTAAAGAATATTTTTTTTTATTTCAGTGCCAAAGCACTCAATTAATTTTACATTTTGTATATTTAAAATAAATATTTAAAGCAGATTTATATTGAAAATATATTTCCTTAATAATTCGACTGAATATTACCCGACAATTAAAATCTATTTGGACGTGAAATAATAAATAAATTCTTTCGTGAACCAATATTATTCCGTAGTCTAAAGTAAATCATTAAAGCAATGTAATTCGAGCACTTAGACGAATTTCAGTAAGTCATTTTTTAATACAATGCTACTTATGTACTATAAATATAGTTTTATCTATCTATACAAGAGGAATCCTAATTATAATTATATATACATTATACCTCCAGGCAATATGTCAAGCATAAAATGTTGAATAACATTGTTCTGAATTACCGACAAGCGGTTTTTAATTACATGAAAAATTAGAGAATAGAAAATGCCATGAGTCAGCGGTTCTCAATTTTTTTTTTTCCTCCATACTACCAGGCAACATGTGATCAAGTCACGTACCACCTTGTAGATAGTATACCCCACTGTACATAATCTAAAAACTTTGTATAATTTGATTCATCTCACGTACCATCTGGGAATATTCAACGTACCTCCAACGGTACGCGCAAGTTGAGAACCACTGTCATAAGCTTTGTAGACAAAATCAATTTCTAATACTGCAGAACCCATGAATAAAGAAACAAGATTCAATGAATATAACAGAATCATTCGTACCCTGAAATTTCTATTTTTATTTTAATAGAGCGAAAAGAAGATCGAAAAATATCATTGTTAAAAACAATTTTTCAAGAAATGCAACGGTTAAGAAATTTGAGTTTTTATCCGTTTTGGTTATAAATAACTCGTAAAAATGATTGCAATTCTACTTGGCTACGAATAACAATTATAGATGATGAAGATTATTTTTGGTTACGAATAACCATTTCCATGGCAATTTTCATTGTCATTATAGATAATTACTGTCCATCAACGCCGTAAAACGAATTATAGGACATGCCGAGCAATAACAGGTATGAATATTCATGAAAGAAAAATAGAATAACAGATATTAATCTGACATTCTTATCGAAATAAAATCCTGGCTACGATAATGGTTATTTATTAAGCAAAATCAATGTCTATCGTGTATAATTATTATTCGTAACCAAAAACAATATCCATCATCCATAATTATTATTCGTGACCGAATAATCGTTTCTAATGATTTAAGGTATTATATTATACTACACTGCTGCGACCAGTATAAAATGTTTCCATAATCTTTGATACTTTATTCGAAGTTTATAACTTCTCTTGCAATATATACGAGAGTTTCATAATTCATTGAAAAATTGATCGACATCTAATGAACATGTGTAGGTTTCATTCATAAAATATGTTCTCGCCATTAAGATCACTAAATGTTGCATCCTATGTACGTTGTATGTTACACGTTACAATCTGTAGAATAATATTCTGTAATGGACATGATGTATGCAAATAATTTGAAAGACAAATTTTTTATTAATAATATGTTTACGATAATGTATCTAAATTGATATATTTTCCTTTCACATTTTCTTAATATTAATTTCATGAAATTGTATCAACCTTTAAGCATATTAAACCTACCACGATCGATCAAAAGACCTGGAAAATGAAGGAGGAAGAACTTAAATGAAAATGGAGTGAGAGAAAATATATGAAAAATTCATAATATGTATATTAAAAGAAAAATCAAAAAGTGATGTGAACAGAGCGATAATGATGAATGCATAATTTTTAATAAAAAATTGAAAAACGTTCATTTAGACTGTGATAGCATGTTTGAAAGATGCTCGTGGTGCTTGCATGTCGTCATCTATCGGCTTTAATATACGTCCACCGAATAAGAAAGGAATTAAAGGTAATACGGATGGATAAAATATATAAATATGTGAAATATAAGTATATAAATATTTAAAAATATAATATTTAACTCTTTGTAACAGTAACTATTAATTTTGTTAGTAAAACTCCAACCGTTTTCGTATAAATATTACTAATAAAATTTCTTTTAGGAATAAAAATATGACAAAAATGCCATATTAATGTAAGCTATACATATTTTATTAAAAAGTGAAGGAAATAGTAATTTATTTTATTGTAATAAGTAATTGCTTAATTTATTTTTAGTCCAACGTAAAATTGGAATTGATCAATAACTTTCATATTTTTTATCGATTTACTCAATTATGATGCATAATGCAACAGAAATATTAAACAACAAATCGATTTAGCGCATCAATTTAATAATATATTAGTGTATTATGCAGTGTTTACCTTTCAGCAAACTAAATTGTTATTAATATATAACGAAAACATTATATATCTATTTTTGGCCTGTATTATAAAAGTAAAAAGGTAATTGTTTTCATCGTATTCCAAGTCGATCGAAACGAATCGAAAAGAAAGAACAAATTTTTTTATTCATAGCTTCGTTTTTGAAAATCGACTTTGAATATTATATATCAATACAAACGTTTTGATGAAATTTAATGCAAAAGGAAAAATTATATTACTTCGTATAAAATAATTTATTTAATTAATTGTATAGTCGCTACTTTTTCACCGTTCTCCAACTTTTTATTATCGTTCTGGTAACATTTTTCAATAACGTTTTCTTTCATAAGACGCGAAAATGTGATTTTTTTTTATCTTCATAAGATTCAGACATTTCCTCCTTTAAAATGGTTTGGAATAAGTGAAATAAGTAGAAATCACATGGTGCTATATTAAGAAAATATGATGAATTCATTAAAATATAAAAATTCTTTTCAAATAGTTTACTATATGTATGTACATATACATATTTTTTACTGCAAAATGTATATACCATTTTACATTATATACCTTACAGCAAAAAGTAATGATATGTAGTATAGGATCTTGTATATTTACTATGATAATGGTAATAATAAGATCTTTAATTAACAGGAAATACTTAAATATACAATTAACCACTTTGCACATTTAATAAAATAATTTTCAAACTATAATACGTTTCACTTGCAATTCGTATTTTTCGAAACAGATGAAGAACCTCATTATGTTCAATATTTTTCGAATAGACAGAATAGAAAAAAATGTTTTAAGTAAATGTTATTAGCGGCTAAAATATATACGCATATGTACATACAATATATAATATGTATTCTATTATACTATAATATTACTACATGTATACATACAAGAAATATACTCTATATTACTATATACAGTAATAATACATGTAGTGTATATAATATATTGTATTACAGTATGGTAACTTACATACTATATTATACATATTACATAGTACTAATAACAATGTTATTATATTTATATTATACTCATTGTATTTACTTTTATTTATGCTGTACTAATACCAATTTTTTATTATATTTATGTTATACTAAAAATATTGTGACACTAATTTATGCTCCTTATTTTCAATGCACTGTCAAAAGTCCTGAATGATCTGATTAATTAACACAGATAAAGGTCATTCATAGCGAATCAATGACATATCTGATTGCATACGCACATGAAAAGTAGGAAAAATATCAAACAGCATAATGCGATTCTGCAAACATGCTATGAGACACACTTGATGAAATGATTATTACACAGTTGCGTTTGTGTACGCTTACACCTAGTTATGTCTACGGCAAATACTATGTAAATACGTAAATAGCATACATGCAGGTACATTCATATAAGGCTTATGTTGGTTCAGAAATCCTATAAGGGATGTATCGATACGTGTCAAGCAGGGAGAGCAAATTGGATAGATTATACAAACAGAACTGTTCATGAATGCACGTTACGTTATTCAACCTAACCTCGAAATACTGATATCGAATTAAAATAAGGTTATGTCAATTTCAATAAGAATATCAATAAGAGTATCCCTTGGAGCATCTTACTTAACGAATGTATTTATTTTCTTAGTACCTGTACGACATTTCCAAAAATTTGGAAACAAAGTTTATTAAAAATTTATTTTTCGCTATAACTTTTTCATAGATGTTCCATCCCGGAGAGCGTGTTTATAACATAATTTTATTCTAAGGCTTACACTTTTAACAGACCTAACGGTTTATTTTATATCCTATACTGCGACTGCAATTCCGGAGGTTCGATGTGCCTCAACGCCGTTATAGCGGATTAAGCTTATAAAGGTAAAGCAAAATCAGGAATTTTACTAGTACCAGACGCGACAGATGGGACCCACTTGTGACAGACCCAACAAGCGACGGACGGACGGCACTTATAAATCACGTCATTGACCATCAGAAATCGGCTCCTTGACAGTTTCCTACTCCTTAGCCAAAGGTCCTTATGTCACACCCTCTGTCCAATTAAAACTCTTTACCTTTCCACCACCAACATCTATTTTACGCAATCAGAACTAAACTAGAGAAAACACCGGACCGAACACGACGAGACAGGACATAGAGCAAAATCGAGAAGTCAGTTCGTCTTCGGCACCGATCCTTAAAATATCTTAATTACACATACAAACGCGTGTTCGAAACGGTACTCCGTTCAACGTCTACATTATAACTATTCTACACTTTTCTGTAAATAAACACTCTCTTTTGACCACACACATTCTGGATCCTTATTATCACAACCAGTCACGCAATATTAATTTGGCGCGTGATAAGCGTTCCTGGAAATCGAAGTGATTCGATACCGTAGGACGCTACAATAAAGTTTTCACATTCAATTTTGTACACTTTATTACTCATTATAACAATTCCTAGGTATTAAGTATTAGAAAGTTGCATATTCATGATAAGTTATATATCGATTATTACATGCCTATTATCGATTATTTGATGATGTTGAGGTTAACTTGTATGGATGCAATAATCATGCCGATACAAATTGGTTGAACAAATATGAATTAGGAATAGAAATGGAAGTTGCATACGAGAACACAATAATCGAGGAGCAAATACGAAAAAGAATTGAAGAACAAAAATGAAATAATTTGAAAAGTACAAAGTAATTTATAATACGTTAATTCTAGTAGAAAAAATTCCTTCTTTCTGCTTTGCAAATATTAATATGATAGACTATTGCAACGTGACAATATTGATTTTTAGATGATGATATGTAATAACATTATTGGAACAGATTTTAAATACTATGAAAATGTTTTGTTACTCAAAAAATTCTCTCGCGTTAACTTTCACATTACATATCAGAAATTTAATTATTGAACGTTAAAATTAATATAAAAAAATTATAGATTGGAATAACTATCTTCTAAATTAGTGAAAAGACTATTGTGATTAATTCAAGTGGTAATATTTAAATTCAGTCGATACATCGGCAAATTGATTATTAACCTTTACCTTATTGGTAATTTCTAATAAATACATTTTTCCCATTTTTTCTGTCACTGTTCCTGTCACTTTTCAAATACATGTTCTCACAACTTCTGATTTATTGAAAATTTTTACAATATTTTTGAAAATATTTTAAATCTCTCTAATGTAGTTTTATTAGTTGTTGAAAAATTACAAATTTATATTAAAATAAAAATAAAATTTCTTAAATTCGTTATGATGATTTAATAATTAAAAAATGATTTACAGCAACATTATAGCAATATATATTTACAACGTAGATTAAAGAAATAAAATATAATTCCATAGAAACTAGTTCTTAACTTTGACACTTTCTTTTTATTTTTAGGTATATATATTCTTCATTTACACATGGCCAGCCAACCACTGTGACGAGCTAGAACATGGTTTACACGTTCCATTAGTCTTGTATAAAGACCATTGACAAATACATGCGTTAACAATGATATATTTTTAGAACTCGAAAAATTGCGTGGGGACGTACAGTATGGTAATAACTTTGCCCACCTAGTATATTTTTATTACTTTTAAAAATATAAAAATATATTATTCGGATGCTTTACGAAATATTGCACGTTTCATCGATGATATAGTTTATTGAAGCGAAACGAGCAGTGGAAACTCAAATAAAGTAGTATAAAACATTTCATGAACAGAATGGTAGAAACTTTTAAATAATACATTACCTTCCTAATAACATTATTCTCGAAACATTTTCGGAATTAATTGCTCTTTTGAAAAAAACAACTAATTAATTTGATGTTTTATACATATTCAATTCAGATTTCATGGTTCTTATTTTTAAATGAAATATTATAATTATTTTAGATCATATGAAAATATCTATTATATTAATTTAATTAATTTCTTTTCATTCAATGGTTAACGACGGTAGGCATTCCAAATCATCCCATAAATAATGCATCATATATTTCTTTTAAACATTTACGAGAGGGAATATTTTCAAAAATATACTGACTAAAAGCACATTTTACATTAATTAAAATTGTGCATCAAATATGAAAGCTGGTTATTACAGACAGTGTAAAAATAACAATATACAGGGTGAATCACATATCACGTACACAATTATTCTTTTAAATGCGGTATAGAAAATTTGTATTCCATTTAAAAAATTCAGTCACCTTAATATCTCGTAAATAAATAAAGATAAATATAGAATAATAAATAGATAAATATTAACTATTAAAAACATTTTTTGTGGAACACATCTCAGAGATTATTCTTCGTTACGTGTCTCACCCTGTATAAAATTTACAATATATTAACACCAAATAAAAGGTAGTATGAAAAACTTCGTACAGAAAATAACGCAATGATGATAATGAAATTATCTTTTCACCTTAAAAAAGAAGAAATAAGAAAAAATATATGAACATAAATTCATAAATATTTTATCAACACGTTATCACAAAAATACGAATTCTTTCATATAGTTTTAAAACGTTTTAACAGCATTTACTTTAGTTCCATTTCAAATGTGTCGCCTATTCTTATCCTGTATATGGCTGACGTCAATAAAGAATCGAATGTGTCGCATTACAAACGTGTTGTTGATCTTCTTTTCGTTTCAGTGAATGTATTACGAATTCTTTGCATTAATTCTTGACACATATTAGATCTTCCCCTGTAAATCTTTTCCTTTGCAGTTTCCCACGAGTGAGAAAATACAGTCTCGTGACATCTGGTGATCTCGAGGACCAGAAAATCAATCCCCTTCGACGTAGTAATTGTTGAGAATAATCCTTACTTAACCCATACACCACCTAAAAATCAATCTATTTTAATTTCATATTTCTTTTATAACTTTCTTTTTTCAACAAAACATTTAAGAGCATATATTTATATAAACATGTGCTTTTTAATACTTTTATTATGTAGAAGGCGTTGAAACTGTTTGTTAAATAAAATCTAGAATACCTTACATAGATAGAAGATTTTCTTCCTTGGTACTTTTTATAGGGACTAATAAATTTTATTAGTAGATCAGGAACATGAAAATAAAAGTTTCATGCGATATTTAAAAAGAAAATTTTTGCTTAATTTTTAAAATGAAAAATCTGTTATTTTTTAAGAACTTAGTTGAACATTAGCTTTATAATTGGGGAAACTGTTAGAATATTTGATAATATTTTTAAGATTTCATATTAAGCTATTGTAGTTTAATTTATAAGACCAAAAAGGATAACATTGAATATCATTGCACATTTATTACTATCTCTTAATTATCTCCTAATTACCGTTGATATAAAAATATGATATAGTATTGTTAAAGAATTTTTAATCATTTTTAATATTCACGGTTTAAAAATATAAATGAATAAAAAATAATGTAGTGCATTATTTCTCATCTATAGTAAATTTAGAGTTTCTTATGGCTCTCTTGTGACGACCATTTATTTTTTATTTTGTAAGAAATAAAATTTTATTTCTTTTTCTTTTAACTTCTACTCGTCGAATTATTTCATGTATTACAGAATTTTTGCATCAGAATGTTTATAATTTTTCTTTTTATTAGATATGTATATTTTCTGTGGTATTCACAATTTCTGACTACTTAAGATTAAAAAATTGAATCGTCATATATTTTTTATATATTAGGACTTCCCACAATTGGAAGAAACGAAAAAAATAAAACAAAAATATGCATTAGAAATCAAATAAAGATACATTATGAAATAAAGTATTTATTCGCAAGGAATTCTATTATCTCATAATTTGTTGAAAATATTATTTATTGATCAAACTCTTTTCGATTTTACTACTAGTTAGAAAGTACGTACAAAATTCATGATTATTATTCAATCAATCAATTGTTGTAATGATTAGTTGTATTGATCTAAAATACGCAAAAACTCATTCGAACTTTTTTCATTAAAAAATGTAAATTTGCTAGTTATCCCAACTTTTATTTTAGTATACTCCATTTAATAGAACAAGATATATACACAATCTATTGTGCAACCGGAGAGTACATATACACAATCTATTTACTAGTGTTGTTATATATTTATATTCACAAATAAATTACTTTTTATTTATTACACTTTACTTATTACTCTACATTATTTATCATGTCTTGTAGGATTATGTAATTAAAGTTAGCTCTGTAAATTGTTAAAAAATCCCACACAAAGAATTATCAAAATTTGACTCGTATTTGTGCAAATACTTTCTTAACATTTAAAATTCACCATAAATAAAATTAATTAATATAAGTTTAATAAATTATGTGAAATTATGTTTGAATTATATTAAATATAATAATTTGGCAATATCAACTTTATGAACATTATCTACAATAACAACACTATCGCAAAACGAATGAATTTTTCCATACACTTTATCGCAGAAATAATGAAGAAAAGTTAGCCGAGGTGATGAAATTTATGACAGTTCTCAAAAGTTAAACCATCTAAATTCATCGAGTTCGGTCTACGACAATTTAAAATTTTTAATACGTCCCTTACTAGCACCCTCTTAAACCGTTGTACCGTTCAAGTCACGACAGTCGTTTCCTTTTCGAGTCGTCGCCGCTAAGATGAAATCCAAGAGGAATCGTTCGATTTCACGGTAAAAGGAATAAGTTTGAACGTCGAGATGCCCGGAATCGGATCCCTTCGGCGAAACTTGCTCGGTTTTCTGGGTTTGCGCGGCGAGAATGAAGGAAGAAGGCGAGGAAATTACGTGTCAGCTAAGCATCAAAGATTCCGCTCATGCGAACCGTCGGTCAAGACTTTTTCCATCTGTACAAATCGTAACGCGTTTCGATGTCTTTAACCCCTCGCTTTACAATTTTTCTAATGACTAAACTTCGTGGAGAGTGTTCATCGTCGATAACGATGAATTCCCTTTTATTATTGTAGAAGAAATAGAATTATAATTCGATTCACTGTCAATTACTTTACACACCCTGTGTATATATATTTTATAAATTGAAATTGAGATTATATAAGGATATTCATGAACTTCGTATAAATTTTTGATAACTAATCTTAGATAATTTAAAGTCTTTTGGAAGAAAGTATAATCATTTCCTTTTTCCACAATTTTTCTTCAGTTCTTTCACAAAGTTAATTTATACATAATTACATAAATAACAAGATAACATTTTATATATATACTTAGGTATAACATTATCGTTTCATCGTTGTCTATTATCAAAATAAATTGGTTTTATTGTTATGAAACACCTTATATATTATAACGATATTTGGACACGAATTGAGTGGTTTCAAATAGCGTATGCAAGATATGTCTATGACAACGTAATTATTTATTTTTTGATATCAGCATTCTCGACTGTAAATGTCAGTTTTGTTCCATTAAATGGAATTTTATCCTTTATCTCTCTACAGAAAAATATTAATACTTGTATATGCTGAGGTTATTAGTTTAGAAAATATTTTAATTTGAATATTGTTAAAAAGTCATAATTCTTTCACTGTTATATAATATTTTACTTTGTTTATAAAAACTATGTTAACATTATTGAGAGAGTGGTGATTACATTATGTTCAGTTCGTATATAATACGATGATGATATAAAAAATTTGAAATATCTCACGATGTACCAATTTTTTCGATATTGTACTGTAATATTGTATCTTTGTTCTCAGAATACCATGAGAAATCAACTGATTAAGAAAATCGTAAGCTTGCATCTAAGAAAGCAAGTGCAATTGCACTTTGCAACTACACTAAAAGGAATTCAGCTACACTATGATTGTATTAAATAATGACAAATTTTTTCCTAGAATTTTTTTATTATTGTAGAAGAAATAGAATTATAATTCGATTCACTGTCAATTACTTTACACACCCTGTGTATATATATTTTATAAATTAAAATTGAGATTATATAAGGATATTCGTGAACTTCGTATAAATTTTTGATAACTAATCTTAGATAATTTAATGTCTTTTGGAAGAAAGTATAATCATTTCCTTTTTCCACAATTTTTCTTCAGTTCTTTCACAAAGTTAATTTATACATAATTACATAAATAACAAGATAACATTTTTTATATATACTTAGGTATAACATTATCGTTTTATCGTTGTCTATTATCAAAATAAATTGGTTTTATTGTTATGAAACACCTTATATATTTTAAACTCCTGCGTAACATGTTCATAAATTTGTTTCCATCAAAATTTAATTACTGTTTTCTAAAACTAAAGATAATATGAAAATATCATATAAACAAAAATGCTTGAGATTTTTATTAAAAAGGACAAAAATATGAAATACAAAGAAAGTCATAATAATTTTACTCTATACAGATTAAAGCTAGATAAATAACGTGTATGTAAGTGTAAGCTTAGTTACATAATCAGTAGCGCGTAAGGTAAGGTTTCTTTCGATAAAGGTTAATACTACTTCGAGATACGAAGTGTAGGTATTCAATGAAGTACATCAATAAGAATTATAAACATCGTTTATCTACATTTGTTTTGTAGCGCATTAAAAATAATCTTATTAAGGGCTTCTTGAAAATTCATATTTTCGTTACGAGTTTTTAATAAAACATTAAACTACTTATATTTATATGACATTTCTATCTTATTTTCACTTACAAAAATGTTGGACAAGAAATCTATGTGACATGAATTCATTCCGGATATTATGCACAATGTTAAAGAAAGAAGATTTAGGTTTCAAGAATCTATGATATTTAATAAAGATATTAACATAAATGTATACATATTAATCAGTGTTGCACAATATAGATCATAAAATCAATAATTTTAATTAAAACGTAATTTCATACCTGTTTATAGAGATGATCAGGGAATTTGATGCCCACAGTACATAATATACAGTTCACAAGAACAAATCTGCAGCACGGATACAGATACGAATCTGTATAATCAGCAGACAGCATGGGAGAATGGTCCAGTATCAAACAACGATTCAAAACATGTCACTTCAGTTCTTATGGAATAACTGTTATATAATATTACACATTTATTATCTCCATCCCTTCCAAATACTAGGCTTATTTTTAAATTCGATCGAATAAATTTGAAAGGGAATACGTATAAAATATGAAATAAAAATTCTCTACAAAATTCTGTTTAAGTCATTTTCCTGCAGAAACTATATTTCTACAGATATTATGGTAAATTAAATTTTATCTGTACGATGAATGTTACCGAAATGTTAATAAAGAAACGACAAAATATTATTCCTTTGTAAAATAACTATATTATTGTTACCATTGTATGAAGTAATGTAAGAATATGTTGATTTACACATAATGTCTTTTTATACTATCGGATATTTTATAAAAGGAAATCTTTAAATTACAACTTTTCTGTTACATGAATCGAATGCAAATGCTTAATATTATTTTCGGTTTCGATCTTCGTGAAGTCCAATGTATATTTTGTTAATATTGTTCATATGATATACCATAAATTTTGGTCTATATGCATACGCTTACACGTATGTGTATGTATGTAGAAGTACAAAGTATATATATAGTATATACATAGTATATATACATAGTATATATATATAAGTAAATATTAAATATACATTTGCGTATATGCTTCTTTATTCATTTTTTAAAATTAAATAATAGAAACATATGTAGAATACATATTGCATTATTGAGATGTTTTCTTTTAGATTAACGATAATTTTTCATTGTAATTTCATTGCAATCTTTTTCTTTCAATTTCATTTATTACTATATGTACAAACGAATTCGTTTATTATATTACTAGATGAGTCACTTAAATTATTGGGTACTCGTAAATACAAAATTAGACTTCACTTCAGAAAGTTCGTTTTTAAAATGTATATCGATTAAACCTTCATTATTACTTACAGTAAACACTATAAATTCTTAAAATCTTATTTATGTACCTTCTTAATACGTTATACATTTCTTAAAAAATACATTAAACAAGGCAATTTAATTTATTTAAAGGAAACAAATTTTCGCAAAAATTTTTTAATAAGTTTACATAATTGAGTTCAACTGTAAAGGACTAATAGTAGAATACTAATGTAAATAACAATTGAATACAACTCTAATAAGGTTTCACGTGTACGCTATTTGCATAATGTATATACGTTATATACCTATACTTGCACGTTTCTGTTCGTCAATGCATGCAACAAAAATTCAAACTAAATTGAACTTGCGCACTCATTAGTTCATAATAGAATAAGCTTTTAATGCTAGTAAAATAATTGTTACAATTATTCTATAACAAAAATTCTAGACAATTCTTCACTGCTTTTATCAGTCGATTTAAAATAATTTTTAATTACTCTAATTGCTAATGTTTATATTAGTTCAGATTTCTATGACCGAGGTTTATAATTTTCACATAAATGCTAATTGATTTATCGATTTAACATGAACGATTAAACGATCGATTAAATGAAGATATACAATTTATGAGAATTCAATAGCATTATAAATTCGTTAGGATTATCACGAGACAAATTTCGATATATAATTAGTAGTTTTTACAATCATTTTACAAAAAAATATTGCAATACAAACGTATTAATAGCTCTAACTGTTGTAATAATTTATTCTTTAGAAAAAAAGGTCTTACTAACTACCAAAAATAAATCAAACATAAAATCCGTGTATCAAAATGATATAAACATGTCGTCTTCCATTATTCTCTCTACTCATTAATGAGTTTCAATTGTCAAAATTAAATCTACAGATTTTCCAGACGTATATATTCGCGTTTCACATTCATCGTGTGCAATGCTAAATACGGAAATATCTCTTAAAACATATTTCTGTCGTGTAAAAAATGAAATATTCAAAATTTCTTATTTCGCATTTCGTTGACAGAGAAATAAAATTTGCTGCTATAAATGAAACGGGAGCCCTGCCTAGACCTCTAAATTGGAAATTTGCAGAACGAAACCGTGACATAGGATACAGTTCGCTATTAAAAATCGTGGTCTTCATACAAAATCTACCATGACTGTTTTTAAACATTTCAATTATACAAAGTCATACAACGTTGTTTATTTCTTTTTTCTCATCTTGTTTAAAGTTAATACAAATATTATTTTTTAATTACTGTCTCTAAACTAAATTAGCAATTATTCACTTTCAATTGTACAAGATATACATTTTATTCAAAAACTGGTCATTTGACAAAAGATAAAAGGTATTAAAAAACTATTAGCACAAAAGATGTTTGATATTTAACTACTATAATTTTTCTACAATGGAAGAAGATTCGTCATGAACTTGGTACATTGATTTCGGACAATCATGTTTCTTGTTCATAAATAACGTCACTGGCAATTTGATAACAAAAGTCAGAAAACCTATTTTACACAAATTATACAAGCACATTTACAAAAAGCAATGGTGTTTAAATATCTTTAATTTTTATAATACTGTAATAAAATATTAGAAAAAGCTTTTAGAATTTATAACTATATAACAAGTGTACAGCATACTTTTGTAATTTTTTCTTTAGTTGTAAATAACTTATTATCGAAGTAAATATTATTTCTTATTTGATGTTCTTTCTATATATGAATTGCTAGTGGCAAATTGTCAAAATTGTCATTCTGGCATATAAGAAACATTTAAACTAATTTAGAGGAATTCATGGAAAAATTATTTTGTTTAAGCAATCATTTTGTAAATATTTTTTCATTAGTAAATTACGTCTTATGTGTTTACAACGTGTCGCAGAAGATTATGGATATAGCCTAGTTTTCCAGCCGAATGTTTTAAACCCTATTTAATATTTTACTATGAATATTGTATTCCTAAACAATTGGTTAGAAAATTTATGGTATATAAATATGTAGATATTGGTTATGCAAAACTGGATTTTATGTATTCCAAGATATAAAACAATTTTTTACATACTTACACACTAAAACTCTAACTACTTTATTTTTTATCTTTTACCAGTACTTATATGTACGTTTAGTGGCATATTCTAGACATGATTTACGAAACAAAAATAATAACTACGGAATTTCTTTTCCGCTGCATTTTTATCAAAGACTCTATGAAAAAATTTGTATTCTCAAAACGGTGTAAAATGATTATGTATTCGCGTGAGACCATTTTTACCTTCCTCTGCCTTTTTTAAATCCACCATTCATGTTTATACATTCCCCTATGTGTATAACTCACATATATTGTAATTTCTAAAATTAAAATAAAGTATAACGTGCAGCTGAATTATTATTTTAGTGACATAATATATTTTTTCAGTAATACTTTGTAATTATTTCACTTGTAAAATCATTAGGCTAGAATTATAGAAAATGACATTGTACAAAAATTAATTTATCGAAGTATTTATCTAATATTTCAAATTAATTTTATAGTAGCCATTGTGAATATAACAGAGTTTTAAATATTTTACTTTTATTTCATTTTTTTATATATATATATATTCTGTTATTTAACAGAATGGTATATTTATTGTGGTACGAGTAAAAAATAAAGAGAAATAAAATAGAGGAATAATAAAAGTAAGAATGTCTTTATTTATGTAATTGTACACCGTACATTAAATATGAACAGATTTATTACAGAACACAACCTGACAATCATGGAAGACAAAAGGAAAAAGTGTACATATATACATCAAACGCCATCAATTGACACGAGTCAAAATATCGTAAGATTACAATGGAACTTATGATTTGCTGACAATGTCATTTATTATTTTCCTTTTTATTTTATTTTATTTTATGTAGTATTTACACCTTTTATTTTTGTTTCATTTTGATATAAACAACTGTTAATTAGAAATCTTTATATTTTGAGAAAGTACTATATTAAATTACATTTATATGTGTGCATCGGTGAGAAGATCACAGACACAAGCAGTTCATTGGTTCCTTAATGAATCTGATTACGAAAATCGGGAAGGATATTTCCACCAATCATTCATCGAAGCAATAACGCATGAACTACGATATAACTGCTTATTAAAACAAGTAACCTACGATAATACTTTCAATCTTCACCGTACAAATAAATAAAAAATTTTTTTTAAATTTTAACACTAGGAAAAGGAAAACCCCAATCGTTGGCAAGTAGCACTATACTCGGGTTTCAAATATTCGAACTATTTCTAGGAAGAGAATGTTTCTGACACTGATCTGATCTGATCTGATAGGAATTTCGGAAGTATCTTGAACCTCGAGACAATTCACAAAGTTTGGTGCTTTAGTTATATCAATCAAATCGATATGCCACAAACTGAATACTATAAAAATCGAATTGTGTTCCTGTAAAAAACATTCATTTGCTATATAACCAACCCTTAAAATTAGCTTGGTATTGACAAACAGATATATTTAGTATACAAAAAATGTTTGAACATTTGGCTGTGATTAGTGTGAGTACATATCATCTTCTAAATCATTTTTAGAAGATGTAGGCTCTTTTTCTAAGATTATAAAATCAAAATACGTATTTAGAATTCCTGAATTGGTCGAGTTAAAATATTAAGAACTCCCAAATTGGACTGTGCTTTCAGAACATGAGCCAAATAAATTAAAATAAAATATAATAATTTAAAAATTATCTTGTTAGACACGATAGAACAAGTACTGAACTACAAAAATTGAACTGTACGCTTACAAATAACACTTATTGCTACATAATCTTCACCTGGAATAGGAGTACATGAAGGCTATACTCCTATATAGTAGTAACCATGACTCGTTAGCGCTTGAATATCGATAGGTTCTTGATAAAAATTCAATAGCAGTAACGTACTTGCTTCCCAAGGCACCACTTCTCTATTTCTCGAATCATATATTATACAAAAGAACCACTGGGTGCACCGAATACGAACTTGCTAACGTCCTTCTACAACTATATCAATTTTCATTTTATCAATTGATGTAAAATCGATATAATTTGTAACGAAACCTGCAATTTTTCCTGTCTATGTCTCTGTAGTTGGATGGGCAAACTAGAATAAGTGAGGGAAGGTTGTATTTTAATGACGTTCATGCTACATTACCTTCTCATATCTAACTCTTGCTAATTATGTCTCAGTCGGAAAATTTTATAGATCACTCTCACACATAAGAGTATATACATATCAATGTGATGATTGTCTTCCAGCCTAACTAGAAAAGCCACTTATAGTGAATTTTGTATATGAGCCGTTTTCTTTGAAAGTGGTGTAAGTCCATTTTATATTCTATGGAGATATTTAAGGATTTGCATTTGAATGGTTTGAACAATATTGGTATATGTTAATATACTCATTTTAAGCTTTTTAAATATTAAATTGATTTAAGTTTATAATGTGATCATTTTTAAAGTATTAATTAAAAGAAATTTATACTTTTGATAACCTTAAATAAACTTACACCATTTCCAAAGTCAACAAAATGTTAAAATCATACATTTATGAAATATTAAATATGGGATTTCAATTGAATGAAACTAATTTTTTAATGAAATTTTTATTAATTATGTCAAAAAAACAAAATTAAAAGGCTTTATTTCAATATTTCTTCAGGTAATGCTATTTAAGTTACTTTTATTACAACTTTATATTGATATGTGCCATTCTTAATTTTTATCATTATGAGAAAATTTCTGAAAGTAGTCATGACATATTACATGAATGTAAGGTAATAGATTCATCATAATAGATTCCAAGATTCTTATTTTGTTTCTATTCATTGGGATTATTTCTATAAAATAATAATAGTAAAATATTAAAACTAACTAAAGTGTAGAAGGAAATGTATCTAAATAAGAGTTTATTTTATAAATACGTACCTGAATCATTGTCCGATTCTAAGGTGACATTATCCATTTCGATTATTATATAATATAAAATGCATACTTGCTATAAAATTAACAATTAGTAATTTTAGAGTTAATCGTACTTATTTGCTTCAAGTTAAGTGAACAAAAAGTTATACAATAAGTTATATTCTATAATAAGTTAAAATTTTTATGTCATTAACAGTGTTGCCATACATATAAAAATGAAGTAAGAAATTATATGTGGTATAATTTTTGAACTAAATATTATGTCTTTGCGGAAAGTGGACTTACACCACTTTCAAAGTAATTATATTTGTAATTTCATTAACTACGTAAATTTATAATGACAAAATGTTGGAAATTTTGAAGGATTTTTTGTTTATAAACTGTGACAACTGTTTATAGATAAAGAGTTCATAGCAAATTGCATTCACTGTTATCATTAACTAACTTTTTGTTAGAAATGGACTTACACCACTTTCAAAGAAAACGGCTCACATGTTTCATTATTTAAGTATACACTTAACAACATTTTTATTAGTTCGTATTTAGTTGTGAATGAAGTTCAATGTGTGATTATCTGTTTACACCGTTTTCTTAGTTCTGTATTCGATTGGTGAATTGAAAATTCTGAATACATGTTTGAATATTTTAAAATCTAACCCCATTCCTTGCGAAGCCACATGTTTATATATCAAAACTAGGAGCAAAAGAATATCGTATCAAATTGTATCAGTTAAAAAATGCGCAGGTCTCGATCCAGTTTGACGTAGCACTGATGTGTTCATAAGTACGACCATAGTCTTCTGTATAGAGATCAGAAGTTCATAATCAGGAAGAATACGAGTTTAATTGATCACAGAGTAACAGACCCATCTTCTTTAACACAATCGTAAAGATAAGTCACATGGATTCTCATTATTGGCTTAAAGTGTCATCTGCAATTAAAGCTGAAGTACAAATCGACATATCACATGAAACGTGATATTGAGTCTTTGATAAACTGGTGCCGTTGGTGATGAGCAACTTGATACAGTCTTTTATCAGATGTTTCGATGATTACCAGGTTTGCTATTGTTTATGATATTTTGCAATTACGTGAAGTTGTTGGTGATCTAACTCGGTTTTAATTATTGATTATTCTCAGTATTTTCATTTCAATTTCTTCTCGGAGGATATGTATAAAATTTTCGTAACCAGGCGGAATACTAAGCAGCCAATCCGACCACCAAGTTCAGCACTTTGCTCGCAGCTTCATTCACCCGAATGCTAATGGGTTCAAAATAAGATGAAGCGTATAAACCGCTAAACAGTTAACGATCTAGCTACTGCTAGACTTGAAATTCATGATGCATAAAAAAATATCGTAGTCTTTCCATTAATTGGACTTCTGAATATATGGTTTAAAATATTAAAACCGAATTTTATATCTTCAAAAAATTTATGCCATTTGACCGATTGCCGAATACCGATCGCTCAGCACTTGGATATGCTTATATTAATTATAGAATGAGAAAACCTGAATCATAAACTCTGATTTCAAAAACCTTCACGATGTCTAAGAAATGAAGATTCCGGGCAAAACGCATCGTGTGACGAAGAGATCAGACAAAGTACTGTGCGTTCGAGAAAAGAAGACACAGCGTGTTGAAACCCTTGCGGCTGATTAACTACATTGACACTCCCTTGATTATAGTCAGTGACCACTATTGGCCGAAAATGGTGAAGATCATCGGTGATAATGTCACTGCCTGTAATCATGGGAGTGACAGCGAAGTTAGCCGTGAGGATGTAAATGCGTTGTGCCTTTTTTTCTCGAACGCACAGTACTAGCGTAGACATAAAATCACCGTGAACGATTTTACATATGATAAGATAGTGCCTCTGTAACAATCCTAGTATATTGGAAATATAGATTTCAAGTGTAACGAAAGTAGACTCACTATGCCATTTCGGATGCAAACTCCTGAGATCTGTAAAGTATTGCGTGCATCTCACACAGAGCTGGCGAGCTTGCAGGGGATTTCTCTACTTGGAAGGCATAGGTAGGGGAAAGGACTAGGACTGGAGGTTAACACCGTGTGTGCTGCACGTCCCGTGTCGGTTGACACAGTGAATATACCATGAGGGTGAGAACGTGTAGCTTTACGAAGTAATGTGAAGGTGTGAACCACACTGAAAGAACGCCAGACGCATCACACCGTGGGGTATTTTGCTGAAAAGTTGGCCAAAATGTAATTTCTAAAACGTAAAACCGCGTTTTGCTATTATGGCATGTTCGGTATACATGTTTTGATGCAACAAACGTACTTCCAAATTTTGAAATATAATAATCGATTATTTAATATACAGGGTGTTCTAGCAACGGTAGTACAGCCGGGGAAGAAGCTGATTCTACGTGAAAGAAAAAATAGAGAATAACATTTTTTCATTCGAAGCTTTGCTGTCGAGAAAATCGGCTTTGAATATTCACCGAGTATGCTAGTATATTGGTGGCCCATCCGGCAATGCAAAGTTGGTCGGTGAATATGCAAAGTTGATTTTCTCGAAAACGAAGCTTCGAATCAATAAATCTTATTCCTTTTTTCGATTCGTTTCTGCATATAGGATCATTCCCTTCCCGATTGTTCTACCGTTGCTTAGACATCCTGTATATTATATTAGAGCATATTTTGCTATATTGTTACATGTTCATTGTTATAGCGTTAATCTTGAGTGCCTGACATTCATTTTGTGCCTGATTTTTGTGGATCTGGAATTACTTTGATTTATCTTCATTCCTACCATTTTGTTTCCTTATGACACGGTGAAAATCTATATAGGCACATTGAACCTTTTGAAGATAAGGCACGCGGTAGTACCGAATTTTTACTTGTTAGAGCCTCCTTGGTGGACATCTTCGACGCGCTATGGGGGAACTGAGGATTCCTCGACAGACAGGGACTAGGTCGCAATTAATTTGGGGCGGATGAGGGGTAACCCTCTGCCTGCTGCCCCCATATATCAGAGTATAAATCCTTGATATAGTATACTCTAACTGGTTTAAATGTGATTGGTGGGTTCCAGATCCCGCTCCTTAATTTCCTTCTGTGGCATAACAGTTTCGCAAAAAGAGGCCACTATTTTCTATGACCTATCATTATTGTGGACAACGCTGGACAGTGAAGAGACCCATTTTCTAGCTTGTACCAGAACACAGTGTTGAGATGCTTACACTGGTTATTTCTCCGACGTGCATTGTGCACATATTCTGGTTTATATTACACTGGTGACACTGTGACTTTGATTTCTTCCCTGTGAAACACACCCTAATCCTTCTCAGTGTTGAGTGTTGAATATATTGATGATGTATAATGATCCACCCTGAGAGACGGTTAATGTCAGAAGGATCTGGCATTGTTGACAGCATCAATTGTCAATCACACCCCTTCTGGAAGACAAAGTTGCAGTTTCAACACAGGACGTGAGAGGTTGCACGCGGTTGAAAGCGATGACATGCTCGATCAGCTTCTCCACAGGTCATTTACTATACTGGTTATCCTCTGTATCATACATACTTACCCGTTGCTGACTTGAAGTCCGCTTTTTAACCAGAGGGGCGAGGAGGGTATTCTACTCGCTCGTACTCCCCACTTTTCTATCACACTGCCAAAACCAGGTTCGGTAACGTTATACGTTATATATACGTTAACATAGGCGCAAGATATCCGTAAAATTCCTATACTCGAATAATACATTGCAAACCTGCGAACATGAAAGTAATACTACACGAGCAAAACATGACTGTTTTCATTTATACTTCATAGTTGGTGCGGTTGGTGGGGATTTCCTATGTTTTGCTTAGTTTGGAACGCATAGTACACTCGCTTTGTGCAATTGATATGCGTCGATCTTCAGTTATACAAAAGCTGCGTGGATCTTGTTCCCAGAACACTTGAAAGGAATACTTCAAGGGCAATATTAAGGCACTCCTTTGTGCCTTTGGGACCCGGAGTCATGTTATAAGCGTTCGAACTTCTGGCAACTTGGCCGAGTTCTATGTTAGTAATCTCTTACTCCTTTGAGTATACAGTTGCAGGTCCCCGTCAATAGAAATAGGACATTGATTAGACTTTCGAGGATCTACGGTTCCATGAATTGACAGTGGAAGCATTCAAGATCTTTGTTTACGTAGTACAGGGACTTGACGTCCTTAAAAATCCGTTGGAGTATTATATAGGGACTCTGGTAAAGGCATTTCCTATTACGTTTCAACTTCTGCAGTGGGCGTACATGTATCCGCGACGGACTGAAATGTAATGTCTGATGACTCAATATCGATCATCACTGTACCGTTGGTAAGGAATATCGTTCGGAATCGGTATGGCAGTGTCGCAGATGTTCGCCATAATCATCTGGAGCTGTCAGGTTGCAAGGTAAGCTAGATCCATTTATGATCTGAAAACTGTTGCGACTTGATGATGGGCTTATGTTGTTCGTGCTTATCACATGGTGGGGATACGATGAAAACATCTCCGCCGTCATTCTTTCCTTCAACATGTCGCAATGCCTCTTACTTTTGTATTGACAAATCGGAGGGCGTGACGTGCAATATAGTAATGTAATATCCCGCCTCTAGCGTCTATTCGATGACCTATGTAGTAATAAGAATATTAAAAACACTGCGGCCACCATACATATATTTTTCGGAGGACTTGGGGTCACGGTTAGGCGAATTGTAGCAACCACCGCTGCTGCAATTTTCATTCCATTGTACTATCACGAGCCGCTACCCCCCCCCCCCCCCCCCCC